>NW_020525526.1:0-54411 GCF_003368295.1 Carassius auratus | reverse complement strand
TTGTTTTGCCAAGTTTCGAAAATCACATACAAATTATCAGAATATTGGGTCACCATTGCTGAGATTCACATACTGATTTATGAGTGCCAGAACTGAAACTTTTTAATAATCTGTATTTTTAAATATTGTTTATTATGTTTTTCTCACATTATCTCCTATAAATGCTCTAACATAGAAATTATAAAAGCACTAGATTTTTAGATAAATTCAAATTGCAATCAGAGACTCAGACACGCCTTTGTCATAAGTTCATTGGCATTACATGTGTAATACACCCAACTGAGCCTACCAAAGAGAAACTTTAAATTTGAAAAGTCAAGAGGCAACTAAAGCAACCACTTTTCACAAAATGGTAAATTGAAAAAAAAAAAATCTAAACATTAATTCTCAATAAAGAACTTCTGTTTTAGTTAATCTAACTGGTTAGTAATGCATGAAGTTAACAATGCTGTTTGTAGATTTGTTCAATCCTCATCTGCTGAGATCTGAGATTTCATGTATTTTATTTCAGTTGATTTCATCTAAGGCTGTGTCTGAAGTCAGTTCTAGTAGTTCTTGTGTTTCTCTTTTCTTCAGTGATTCTGTTTGTTAACAGCAGCTTTTCATCACTAATTAACAATTATCACTGTTAATCACTTAATTATCTCATTAATTTTAACACTGATTCAGTGTTACTTTAATACTCTTTTAGAACGAGACTATATATGCTCTGAGAAGTGTTAATTTAACACTCAAGAATTTATTGTGTAGCAACATTTAAACAAAAAAAAAAGAGTTGCATGACTTGGGGGGTGCTGGGTGAGACATCAAACAATACATCTGTAGCTCCATGTTAAACTAAAAGTCAGTAGGCGAGAAAAAGAAAGTCTGAAATTGGTGCAAAGTGCTCTCTCGTTCTGCAGATGAACAGATTATTCTGAGAGTTGTGAGAAATGTTCTTTTAGCACTAGCTGCAGCATGTACGGGACATTTTCAATCGCATCTGTGGTTTCCTGAACACGTACGCAATGGTTTTGGGTCATTTGTGTGAGTGGGTAGATGAATGTTTTGTGTATATATGTGAAAGTGTGTTCTGTTTGCATGAAAGAACTATAACAATGCATGTATAGGCATTATGTGTTAAGGATCTAAAAACTGTGTTCAGCCCTCGTTTTGTCATTTTCCAGTACTAATATTGGACTTCATAGAAGTTTCTTAGAATACTTCTTAAAAACTTACCATAAAATTATGCTCATACAATATTCTTAACAATCAAGTAAATAAAACAGTCCATTTCAAATGACTCTTTCAAGTCAGTTCTTTTTTAGTGAACAATAAAAAGACACTGCACGACTAGTGTAGGCCAGTTAAAATCATTCGTATGGGCAGATCACTTCAAAAATTATCATGAGGTACCAGTTTTGGCAATCTTTCACTGAATGAACACTGTCACCAGAATCTATTTGGCTTCATAGAGATTCTTAGACAATCCAAACCATGTTTTTATAGCAGCACAAGCTATATATGATGAAGTATTTTAACATCCTTAACAAATTAAATTGCTTTGTAAAATTGCATATATATATTTAAACTTGTGTCTGTAGTCATTGTAACTGTTCTTGGTTGTGTCGTACAAATCCCTTCAGCTGTGCTGGCCCATTTGTCATATATTGTACTTTAAGCATTTAATTCTGTCTAATGTGACTCAAACTTCGTTAAAGTGTTTAAAATGGATTGACAGGAGACTTTTTGTGATGGATGGAAGAATAGATACTCATGAATAGATTAATGTATGTCCAAAAAGAATTATACAGATGTTGTTTTTTCTTTTTCCTGACCAGGTCTGTTCCTGATGTTTAGTGAATCTCATACATGTAGAATTGGATTCAAACAAAGAAAAAACAGCTGTGATGGTAATGTGCACTTTATTTGTTTCAGCACAATATTTTTCTGTCTGTATGTTACTCAAACAAGGGAATTTTCGTAACTGTAGTTCTCTTTTAACTTTGTAATGCTGTTTCCTTTCTGACTGTCTTACAGATATAGATGAGTGTGTGACAGATCCGGGTCTGTGTGGTGATCATGCTCAGTGTTTCAATACACCTGGAAGTTACTACTGCAACTGTAATGAAGGATTTCGATCAATAACAGCCAATTTCACAGCAACATCGGGGGAGTGTAGGGGTACGAGAGAGGATTATGGGATAAAAGAGTCCACTACAATGATTTAAATAGTGTTACTAATATCAGCTGCTTCCCCCAACAGATATCAATGAGTGTACTGAGAAAACACGTGAATGCCGAGGTGGGGCAATCCCAGGTTTGAGTTAAACTTTTGTTTATATCTATAACTAAATAGGCCTGTATTAGATAACAGATAAAAAAACAAAGGGATGCAAAGCACCGGTTAATTTCTGACCCTGATTATAACCATCCAAGATCTATTTGATACATTTATCATTTTAAAAAATATAATATAAGTTCACAGGATCAGTTCTTGCCACCAGCTCAGAGGAAGAAATAGTAATTATATGCCATGAAACTGTAGTATGCTCCTTCTCAACATGATTTCAATATAACTTTGCATGCAGGTACCATTACTTTATCATCTGGTGAATGAAAGCATTACATTTGCCTTTGCAAAACATGTAAAAACATCTGATAGAAAGGATGTTCATTTGACACTCTGGAAATAGATCAAGCTGATTTGCATTGTGACATGTTGCATCTCATGCCGTGAGCTCTGATGTTTGACAAATGTTTTAGATCATCTTGGGTTTCTCATACAAAAAGAAACTTAGCAAACAATGTTGCTATTAATAAAACTAGTAGCAGTGGATTAGAAAGTCCTGGATTCATCCAGAAGCACAGAGGCTGATGCAATCATTAACAAAGTTCACTTAGATGTTTCCACATGAAGCTGATAAATGTTTTCCAGCGTCTCTCTAACCGCTATCATTTAACTACTTTATATGTGAACACGCTTGTCTCTCTGTGTGTGTGTGCGTGTCTGTCGGCTGCAGATGTGGATGAGTGTGTGTCCTCAGTGTGTGGAGTTCACAGCAGTTGCACTAACACACTTGGCAGCTTCCGCTGCATCTGTTCTCCAGGGTTTCTCAAACATGAGAACGGCTCCTGTACAGGTGAGCATCTATCCTGCTGATGCTAATGATGGAGAATGATTCTGACGCCAGTGTGTTTGGGTGCTGACCACAACCATCGTAGCATGCTGTGTGTGTCTGCCGTCATGTCCAACTATAAAATCTCATTACATTACAGTTCAATCAGTTATCTGTTCGTAAAATCTGTGACGCACCCAACGTCACAAGCAAGTCTTAATGTCATTTCACAAGTCCTCAAAGGGTTAAACTTAATGGGAAATGAAATGACAGATTAAATGGTGATTGTGCATTATTGATGAACGCCTTCTGTTATTGTACATTATAGAGGATCAGATGTTGATGTTTAATTGGTTAAAATGATACCACCATCGTGGAGATCAGTGTTTGATTTAGTTATGCTCTTCACCCTTTTAATGATTCAAAGTAAATTGCTCCTAAATAATTGCCATGTTGTTTCATAGCAAACATTTGTGCTTTGCTGAATCAAACCTAGAAGTAGTAGAGGAGATTACACTTTCTATAGATAACACATGAAGAGGTGGCTTTTTTTTTTTTTGATTATTGTCTGGCATTCAACTATTATTGAACCAAAGAATAAAAGCCCCACTAAACAAATACCAGAGTAATGCTTCAATATTAAAAGAGAAATGTCCCAGCCTGGATTTTAGACATGACCACTTATAATACGATCCTCAGCATGACAAGAATTTTTACTATGGTGTTACACAGCATGCATTGCAGCATGAAGCATTTTGTTGATTGTGACAATTGTGTTTAAATAGTCTTGGCTTTCAAATTTATATATAAAGTATGTACTTTTAAAATTAACTCTCTGTAACTTTTAAAGCAGCATATCATTTGCATGCTGCAGTTTCATAGTGTCTATATTGCAAAACCTATAATAAGGCCAGCTTGTGATGACTAAGTCATCATATAAATAACAGCTAATAGCTGCTCACTGCATAATACTGATATCTCTGTGTCACAACACCTCAAGTGTTACTACTGAGAGATATCTAACAGAAAATCAAGAGTGAAGAGCCAAACTAGAGCAAACACTGATCCCCATAACGGTGACATCATTTTAAACAATAAAACATCAACATCTGATCTTCAGTTATTCTCAGTAACAGCACTTGTTCATCACTAAAGCACAATTATCTTTTAATCATTCACTTTATTATCTTAACTATTAACTTTAACTCTTTGAGGACTTGGGATATGACTTGAATTAGAGTTGGAGCTAAACTCCGATCTAAATTTTAAAGAATTTTATTAAATAAAACGATATCATAATAGGAATTGACATTCATCCATCTTCTCTCTCTCACAGACAAAGATGAATGTAAAGGTGTTCCAGATGTTTGTGGCACAAACGCCAACTGCTCCAATCATCAGGGCAGCTACAGCTGTAAATGCCATGAGGGTTACAGTAACTATGGCAATAGCCAATCAAAATGCACTGGTGAATGTTCAGTTTGTATATGCACATTAGTGTTAATGGTGTAGATACTGATGTGTGAAACAATGAACTGTTTTGATGCTGTGTGCAGAGATGAGCTGCGACCACTTTGAGTCTGACACAGAGGACACGCCTGCAAAGGTAGAACGACTCCTCATGATTATTTTGGTAGAACTTAGTGAACAATCAGTTTTCAGAGTTTGGTTTCTGTGTTTCTTCTAGTTGAAGACTTTACTGGCACTGTTGAGGAGCAGCTGTGAGTCTCTGCGTGGCCCAAACAGCCATCAGATAGGAGAGCAGCTACTGGAGGTTAAACAAACAGCCCTCTTCCTCTTTCTGCTTGCTTCTGCATTTCTCAGTTTGACCGGGAATATTCATCTAAATCTCACTGTGTTTGACAGAACTTGTTTACTTCCACTGATGAGCTGCTGTCTGAAGGAAACATCGCTGACGGGAAGATGCTGAATCAGTTTCTGGACGCGGTGGAGAACAGCATGCGTCTGATTGGACCTCAGCTGAAACAGCCTGTGACCAGGATGGAGACGCACAACACCTGTGAGAAACCACATGCATTACACATATTCATTGTGTTTCTGGTCTTCAATCATTGAAGATATCTAAACATTCTTAAATCAAAGTCTTTACTTCAGATGTGAAATTGAGATATAAAGTCGTTTTTTTTTTTTTGAGAAAATGAACAAAATATTTGAGATTGTTTAAAACAAGAACAGATGTCTGCCAATGTGAAATAAAACTTGTTTTCCTTTTGATTTAAGTAGATTTTTTATTTAAACTCGTTCTGCTTTTCAAGTAAACGTATGCTCAATTAGGGATCTTTTTGTCTGTACTGGATTTTCTTTATTTGCTCTTAAAAAGGTTGTTAAAAGTTTTCATAAAACCTCCAGAAACTCTGATTACTGAATGGAAATACTGTTGTGAAAAATATATTTAATTATAAGAAGATTTTCACACATTTGTAATTGAAGACTGATATCAGTTGTTCTGTATGTCCATGTGATTGACAGTTGCTGAGGTTGCGGTCACACGGAATCAGACTCCGCCCAGTGGGCGTGTCACTCTGAGCACAGACTCCGCCCTCTTCAGCACCAGCTGGGAAACAGTTGTAGGCAAATCATATCCAGGTACAAATAAACACGTGCACATATATGATGGTACCAATGAAGCCATCAGTATTTTCATGAGATGTGAATGTTTTCTTGGTCACAGGTTTTGCGTTCGCAGCTCTGGTCAGTTATAAAGATCTGAACTCATCCAGCGATCTGCTCCACAAGATGAGCAATGAGAGATCAGACGATAAAGAGAGAAGTGTCACTTATCAGCTCAACTCTAAAGTGGTGACTGCCGTCGTCAGTAATGCAGAAACCAAGCAGCTGTCAGAGTCGGTGACGCTCGTCTTTAGACACGTGGAGGTGAAGATACTGACAGATCAGCTAAAGACCAGCACAAGATCTCACTGGAGACACACACATTTCATTTACAGAAAATCAATCTGTTTTCTGAACTGTCAATCAATCTTCTTCTTCAGGAGAAGGCGGAGTCTGAGGGCATGGCTTACTCTTGTGTGTACTGGGATGAGACTGAGGGGGCGTGGTCTGGGCGGGGCTGTAAGAGGACTGAGTCTAACAGCACTCATACAGTGTGTTCCTGCTCTCATCTCAGTAGTTTCGCTGTGCTCATGGCTCTCTATCCTGTCCAGGTACATCTGTGAGCCAGAAAACAGGGGTTTAACATATTTAATTCAGATTATAGATTAAATGTTGATGATTTTCCCTCTTCCTCTCCTCCAGGACTCGTTTGATTTGGTGTTGATCACGCGTGTGGGTTTAGTTCTGTCTCTGGTCTGTTTATTTCTCTGCATCCTGACTTTCAAGTTCTGCCGCTCCATCCAAGGAACCCGAACCAGCATTCATCTCCATCTGAGCATCTGTCTCTTCATCGCAGACCTCGTCTTCCTCTGTGGGATCACCAGTACTCACAATCAGGTGTGTGTCTTATATCTTCTGTATATGGGGGCCTTAAATTCAAAAAGGTAGAGAATCGCAAGTAGTGTTTACTGTTATGATGGCTTGACAAGGTCTCCTCCTAGAGTTTTTAAGCTACAACCACCAAACTCAGGTCAGTCCTTCAGACTGATCCAACCCGGGCTGCTGTATCTTTTTTTCACTAATCTAACTTATTTTTGTAAACTGGATCCAAAGTGCAAAAATCCCATGAGTTTTCATTGTACAATCAGACACGCAGAGTATTTAAACTGTCTATCGCTAGCAAAACTCAACGATTATCATAGTCCAATGTGTTAAATCATGGTAGCAATATGCTAAGACATGTTAGCAAAATGTTAAAACATGCTAGCAACATAATTATGCTAATCATGTTTAAAGTGTTAAATCATCATGCTAGCAATGTGTTAAAACATATTAGCAACATGCTTAAATGTTTTAGCAAGCTGTTAGAACATTGATATAATTTTGTATTCAAGTAAAGTGTATCAAGGGTATCAAGGATATAATTTTGTCCTCTTTGCCAAGCCAACATCAGTGTTTGTTCACAAACGTTACTCATGTAGCTGGGCTGTTTTTCTCTGTTCATCTCAGGTAGCATGTGCCATTGTGGCCGGTCTGCTTCATTTCTTCTTCTTGTCTGCGTTCTGCTGGATGCTGCTGGAAGGAGTTCAGCTCTACCGGATGGTTGTGATGGTGTTTCACACCACATTAAAACATCTCTATATGTATTTGGTGGGATATGGAGTCCCGCTCTTCGTCATCATAATCTCTGCCATCGCCTTCCCAAAGGGATACGGCACTGATAGACAGTAAGTTGTGTGAATTTGCATGAAGTGCTTTTTGTGTTTCAGCTTTTCATGCAAAGAGTTTGACAGCCTATAAATTACAGTGTTATCTGAGTGGCTTCCAGCTGTTTGATGATCATTTTGGGTGATTTGTTCCAGCTGTTGGCTCTCTCTTGATCACAATTTCATATGGAGCTTCTTTGCGCCAGTGTGCATCATCGTCATCCTCAACAGCTTTGTCTTCATCATCACTGTGTGGAAACTGGCCGAAAAGTTCTCTAGCCTCAATCCAGACCTCTCCAAACTCCGCAACATCAGGTGAGTGTTTTTTAAAGGGTGACCATCATTTAGATATCCAAAAAGAGGTCAGTGGGTGCAGGATTTAGTTAGTTGGTGGTTAAAGTATTGTCAAAAGAGCCCAAAGTAGCACACTCCCAAATATCATAGCTCAAAATTTCATTTCCCTACCTAAAATCCCCGGGCGCCGCAGCATAAATAGCTGCCCACTGCTCCGGGTGTGTGCTCACAGTGTGTGTTTGTGTTCACTGCTCTGTGTGTGTGCATTTCGGATGGGTTAAATGCAGAGCACAAATTCTGAGTATGGGTCACCATACTTGGCTGAATGTCACTTCACTTCACTTCACTTCACTAAAAGACATGTCCGGGAAAAAGAGGATGCATCATCACCCTAGTTTATTAAAGGAGTCCAAAATAGCTTCCGTCATTGAGTCTTACTAATTTCTGCTGACTTTCAGGGGGTTTACAGTGACCGCCGTGGCTCAGATGTGTATTCTTGGAGGAATGTGGGTTTTTGGCTGCTTCCTCTTCCAGGAGGAAGGAACTCAGGTTGCATTGTACCTCTTCACCATCTTAAACAGCTTCCAAGGGGCGCTCATCTTCATCATGCACTGCCTGCTGTCCAAACCGGTATTTAAAACACAGACATACACACACACACACACACACACACACAACAAAACGGAAGCATTTCTATGTATTCTGCACGAGGCTTCGGTGTTGTTTTCACTTTTTGTGTCTCCCCCTTCAGGTCAGAGACGAGTATTGCAAGCTTATTACCAGCATCTGCTCACTAAAGGAGAAGAAATATTCAGAATTCAGCACCAATCAGTCCAGCAACAGTCAGGTACATTTGCATGGCAAGACATCATCATTGACTTGGTGTCTATTGCATTCATAAAATGCACCCAATGTCTTCAGTTTTCAAATTCAGTTTCAACATTTATAATAAATACCGTTTTGGCACTATAACAGATTTTAAGTGGCACGTAAAATGATCATCAATTTTCTTTAGCTATAGCACAAAATAAACATGAATGGAAATTTGAACGTATGTTTAAACTGCGTAAAAATGTCATTAAAACCAAACAATGTGTAACCTAACGTCACATTTACATCAGAAAATCAATTAGGTTTCCATCAGGGTTGCAACATTTCCGGAAGCTTTCCAGAAATCCCTGGAATATGAAAAAAAAATCCTGAAAATTTTCAAAAATTTCTGCAATATTTCTGAAATTTACCTTTTTGCAACCCTAGTTTCCATTAACGCATATATATCAACTAAATTGGTTAGTGACAAACTCATTACTTAAAGTATGTTTGAATTATTCTTTAATAAAATCAAGGTTTTATTTCAGCCACCATTTACATGTTTAAATTTACGACTTGGAGTAGGAACATAATTATTAAAAAGTTGACTAAAACAGGCTTATGTACAACTTAGCTGATTATTAAATATTTGTGATAAGTTTTTGGGTAAATGAAGGCTATAAATTCAGTTTCAGTCTTATATTAAAAATCTAATTTCAGTACATCACTAGAATATGGTTCTTCTTCTAACCGTGTCCTCTGACCTCTACAGCAACCTCTGCGGAGCCATCAGACCACAGGAGAGTCCAAGATATAGAGCGGCTGTCAGTCCTGGAGGAGCCATGTAGATGTTTACCTTAACAGACACATGGTGGTCTCACAGAGCTTTCATTCTGCAGCACATAGGACCCCTTTCCATTGAGGGGTCTGTTACTGCTTTCTTTCTCTCTGTTAGGCAAGAATTTCAGGTCTTGACTCGTCACATGACCTAGACATATCAGCTAAAACAGATAAATCAATACAATGTGCAGGGAAGTTTTCTTTCTCTCATGGACATTGGAGACACTTTAGCTGTTCTGTATATGTGCCTTTAGTGGAGAACTTCTTTTATTACAGGCAAAAGGCAGCTTTTATTTGCTTATATATGAAAATGTTGTGAAGATGGTATTTGTAGAACTCGCCTCCTATGGGCCTTATGATAAAGTTTGTGTTCTCTGAAGCCTTAATCGATTATCAATCACAAACCACCGCGTTTATATGATCTGCACTTACATGCCACTTTACGTATTTAAGCTGTTGGGAAATTTAACCCGTTTATGTGAAAAAAGGATGAGAGGTACTTTAGATTCATAAAGCTACTTAAACAGAGTTGCATTGCACAAAGCAGGTGACAAAGAAAGTTCATTTTACTATAATATTGTGGAGAGATAAATAATTTTGAGATTCTTATGATGTGTCCAAGGGGTTTTCTCAGATGCACAATAAAAACCCATTAAAGTGAACGCTGGCTTAGCGAAACAGGCCAATAAAAGATGATTAACTACTATTATTTCTTTTAATTATACAAATATCATAGACACTTGTTCTCAGTGAATCCGCAACCACTGAAATTTAGAAATATTTATAAACAGATGTAAACTTAACAAAGCCGTGTTTCCTGGAATCATGGAACTCTGAATCACTTTTTCGAAATAAATTACTTGCAAAGTTATATTCATAATTCATTAAGAAGTTTCAAAAGCAGCCACCACTGTGATGTAAACTGTTATTATACAATAACAAACTACTGGACATGCAACAATTTTTTTGGTTATGTGGAGAAAGAATGCTTTGAGGGCACAATGCCGGATGTGTTGACTGCCTGTGCTTACACACATTTTCTTTCTTGTCAAAACTAAAGCATATTTTGGGCTTTAGTGTTTCTATTTTGAGCACAATGTGATTTTGTAAAGGGATAAATCTAAACAAAGTTTTAAACCCATTGCTCCTGCAACACCATTGTCTTTACTAGCTCTCTATTGTATGTGTAATGATATTTGATAAGAAACAAATGTTTAATTTACATTTTCCATAAAATATTTTTATCTTTTGTAGAATTTTTTTTCTTTTTGGCTGTTATTTTTGTACTTGAAATAAGGGTCATTTTTAGCCCTGATGTGGTACTTTGATGTTTTTCCAAAAAGTATTAAATAACTGCTAAAAGAAGCTGTGGCTGATTTCTGTTTTGTGTTCCCAGGGCTATTTCTAGCCATTTTTATGTCCTTGGTGAAATCCCTAATGAACCCTTTGTTTGTTTGTGTTGCATTTCGTTGAACTCTCGCGGCCACAGAAAAAAACCCTTTGTATAAACTACATATAAAAGCCGGATCAGTGGTATAAAAGTAATCAGAATACAGCTATTTATTCCTTTGCTACTCATTAACACGTGAACTTCCCCTTTAAATAACATGATGCTCTTCCCTCTATGTGAATGACGCTGTTCCTTTTAAGTGCTGTTAGGAGTGAATTGATTCATTAATTCAACACTTCCGTAAGGATGCATTGAATTCGTCAAAACAGTTTAATAAAGGATGTATTGATCTCATGAATTAGCAAATTTTACTACACCAATATTTTTTAATTGGCTGTTAAAGTTTATATGGGCATATTACATGACACACTGATCCTTTAACAATGCATTGTTGCAAAAACGCACACCTTTTGGAGAAATCTCGCAGCATGATTCATCAACTGCCACAAATATGGTCGAAACAAAATACTGATTTTGTGAACTTTATTTACAGTATCAATATTTTAAATTGCCTTTTGAACTTAGTTTTATGGCAAGGCAAGGCAAAAAAAAAAAAAAACTACCTTGCCAAAGCACTGATAGAGCCCATTGATCTAATGGTGTTGATGAGTGCCCCAAATGCAAACTTTGCAGGCAACAATCAATCAGCAACTGACAGCACTCTGATCCAGTGCCTTACAGGCATCATCAGTTTGACAGTACTTAGCCCAATGATGTTGGGGATCCAGTGGGGGCGGCAGTCGAAATTTCAGGGTGACCATGCCACTCTTTACCACAACCCTGCTAAGATATAGTGCGAGTATGTGCGCTCATTGCTGCCCCCTTCAGCTGGTGGAGCCCTAGGCGACAGAAACAGTACTGTTTTTTCACACAAGTGGCCTTGCCTAATGCACCATTAGCATATATTTTAATTATATATTCTACATCCATTTGCACATTAAAGTATTTGGAAGGAAAAAACACAAAAACACCTTTTCCACCCAGAAGATCAGTTTTTACCCAGTAAATATCTTCCCTTACATGGCAGCACCAATGCTCTTTGAGAACCGAGATGATGTGGAGCTAATAACAGTCTGAGAAAAGATCTTTCTTGATTACGTGAACTTATTCCAATGAAAATCACCCCAGCAATTGTTCCCTTAATGTTAGCATCATTTGGTTCCCATTTGAGTGTTTGGAAAGCCAATAATAACATTATTTTTTCAAAATCATTAAATATTGTTCCCATAACTGTACATTTTTTTGAAGCAACTAAACTATTGCTGAACTTTCCTCAATGGTTACTTTGCCATGTTAATAAATAAATATCTTTTTATTGCAACAAACAATACAGGGAATATAAAGGTTATGCAGTGTTTTATCTTTAAACTAGATCACTTAATTCAATTTCTCTAGTATTTCTATCCGTAGTCTTTCCTAGGCTTGAGACCATTTATACTATACTATACTATACTATACTATGCTATACTATACTATACTATAAAACAGTATAGTAGAAAATTCTCAGTTACAAAACACCAAATCAAAAAGGTAAGTTTTCAACATAGATTTAAAAACCGATAGTAAAGGTGCAGTTCTAATAGAGAGGAGCAAGGCTTTCTACAATCTAAGGGCAGCTACCAAGCAAGTGCAGTCACCCCTGCATTTTAGCCTCGACTTAGGGATGCATAACAATGGATCATCCATAATTGGATGATCGGAGAGACAAAAGGGGCCGGTGTTCAGTCAATAAGTCAGAAAGATAGAGGCCATAGGAGCTCCAGAAGGATGAAGGGAGGAGCGACGACAGTGAAGGACGAGACAGGACCAGGCCTGTGTTTTTATTTTGTGTTTTGGTTTTGTTTGTGTCCAGCAGTCGGGCATATTTTTGTTCTATACATTCAACAAATCACATTCTCCATCACATCTCAGACTCAAAGACTATTGGCTCAAGGCTTAGTCATTCTTGGACAGGATAAAAAAGTCCACAGTTACATAGTTAAATGTCTCCCTATTCAAACGCACCAGATTCAACTCATCAGCTCATTAGTGAAGACTCCAAGACCTCAAATGTGTGTCAGATAAGAGAGACACCAAAAATGTGCAGTGTTAGGAGTTCTCCAGGACCATGATTGGGAACCACTGATGTAATCCATTATTGTTCCATCATTGACTCATAATTCACCTCAGCATGATGCTATTAGCAGTGCATGCTCAGATCAGTGAACCGGTAACTGTGGACTTCTTCATCCTGTCAAAAAATGACTAAACCTTGAGCTTTTTGATTTGCTCAAAAAGGATGATTCGTTCAGGAACATAAAATAAATTTTTCACAAGGTTAATACCCAAAATACACATACACTTTAATTTTATTTGACATTACAGTGAAGTTAAAGTAGTTGCCACACAATGTTTTTTTCATTTCTATCCAGTAAATATCTTACATTACATGGCAGCATAAAAAGTTTTTGACCTCTTTCTGTTTTTTTTCCTTCATATTTTTCACACTTGAATGATTCAGATCATCAAACTAATTTTAATATCACACAAAGGTAGCCCAAGTAAACACATAATGCAGCTTTGAAATCATTTCATTAAGGGAAAAAGCTGTCCAAATCAGCCTAGCCCTATGTGAAAAAGTAATTGCCCCCTAAAAGCTAATAACTGGCGGTGCCACCCTTTGCAGCAACTGCATTCAAGAGTTTGTGATAGCTGGCAATGAGTCTTAAACATCGCTGTGGAGGAATTTCATACCACTCTTCTTTGCAGGATTATTGTAATTCAGCCACATTGGAGGGTTTTTGAGCATGATTGTAATGTTTTTAAGGTCAAGCCACTGCATCCCAATCAGATTTAAGTCCAGACTTTGTCTTGGCCACTTCAAAACCTTTTTTTTGTTTTCCTTGAGCCATTCAGAGGTGGACTTGCGGGTGTGCTTGGGATCATTGTCTTGCTGCATAACCCAAGTGCGCTTGAGGTCACAAACTGATTTTCTGATAGAGCGCAGAATTAATGCTTCCATCAAAAAATGCAAAGCAGCCCCAGACCATCACACTACCACCTCCATGTTTGACTGTTGCTACGCTGTTCTTTTTATGAAATACTGTGTTGGTTTTACGCCAGATCTAAAGTGGCACTCACCTACTAAAAAGTTCCAAAAACTTAACTTTTTTATTTCTTATCTGTTCTTGAATTTCTTTATATGGTGACATGATGTGTTGTTCTTTAAGCACCCTTCACTTCATCAGACAGGGTCTATTAAAGTGGTTTCTTTGGTTCAACAGGTCTGGCAGTAATCAGGGTGTGGCTATTGAAATTAACTCAGCTTTCTAAAATAATGTGATTAATCACAGTCCTTTCATGATTTAACAGGGCTGGGCAATTCATTTTTCGCATATGGCAAGGTAGGTTAGGACAGGGGGTAAAAACTCTTTCACAGCACTTTATAAGCTGACTGATGAAAGTCACTCTGGTGATTCTGGAGCAGTTTGTTCTTTAGCGTGTTTGTTCTGGTGGGTCTGAAAACTACCTAAATAAGCGAATCTCTCGCCGCAGATGGAGCAGGAGTAAGGTTTCTCTCCTGTATGAACTCGCTGATGGACCTGAAGGACGTCTAATCGAGCAAACGTCTTTTCACACTGTGAGCATTTAAACGGTCTTTCTCCAGTATGAGTCCTCTTGTGGTTTTTTAAAGTACTAACTCTACTGAAACTCTTTCCACAAATGCTGCAGTGATATGGTTTTTCTCCAGTGTGGATTCTCTTATGAGATAAAAAACATTCCGGATTAGCAAAAGCTTTCCCGCAGTGGGAGCACAGATACGGTTTCTCTCCAGTGTGAATCCTATCATGATAGTTCAGATAACATCGTTTACGGAATCGTTTGTCGCAGTGTTTGCACTGAAACGGTTTCTCACCTGGTTTCTCATCAGAGTGTATATTTTGGTGTGACTTTAGACAGTCTGAGGTTCTGAAGGTTTTCCCACATTCACTGCACTGATACGGTCTCTCATTAGTGTGAACACGCACATGTCTCTTCACTTGAGATCCATTTATGAAGCTCTTCTCACAGTGCGGACACTTGTATGGTCTTTCTCCCGTGTGGATTCGCTTATGAACAACAAGACTTCCTTTGGTGGTGAAATACTTGTCACATTCACTGCATTGTAAAGACTTTTCACCGTGAGTCTTTAAGTGAAGTTTTAGACTAGAACGAATGAAAAAAATCTCCCCACACACTTCACAGTTGTACTCCTTCTTCCCGCTGTGCTCTTTTGAATGAAGTCTCCTCTCTTCTGCGGTAGCAAAGCTGATTTTGCATCTCCTACAGGTGAAGTCTTTCTGTTCTGTGTGTTTTCTCTCGTGTCTTGCTAAATTACTCTCTGAACTCAGTGTTTTTCCACAGGTGACACACGAAAAGCTTTTGACCATCAGCTGCTCTTTTGATTTTAAAGTTGTTTCTTCATCAGAAGATGAACAGCCCTTGTCATCTGAAATGAAACAAAATGTATACTTTTTTATATATATATTTGTTTGTGTCACTCAGGAAACGTGGAGATTCTGTAATATCTGAGTGTAGGGGTGAACAATTTATAAAATAAAATAAAAAAATCACAATGTGGTTTAGTGAAGTAACCTATTGCCTAAAACCAACAGATTAAATAAACCAATGCATAGAGTTTGGAAATTCAGCATTCACCACCCATTTGACCAAATTTATAATGTAATTTTACAGTATAATAATATTATTGCAACCACAATGTATATCTGTCATGATTTTATTATTTATTATGGCCCAACTGTGCAGTCTTGCAGACACATAGCAAATCTGGCATACTCGAAGAAAAAACGTATTCTAGATCAAATTGTCAACAGAGAGAGGAAAAAATACTATCACTTGCCATTACGTTCCCAAGGAGAGGTGTAGGGATCAGAAAGTCCTGCCATATGTTTATTCCACCCATGAACTCAAACAGATGATTTCATCAGAGGAGGAATCAAGTCATTAATTTCAAGTCACACGCAAGTCTTATCCCAAGTAAAATCCCAAGTCTTCAAAGAGTTAAAGTTAATGAGACAATTAATAGACTGGTATTTATGTCTATGTTCAGCACCACTGCTAAATATCCACCACACGTTTTCATATTTTGTTACCTTAATGTAACAAGCTTTGTCTTTTTTATAGGGATATTAGTTTGGCTATAATGCTCAAACAGCTTGAAAAATAGAAAAACAATCATGACAAAATCATGATATATCGAAAAAAAAAAATTGTTTTTGCCATTTTGTAATTTTTGTTATATCGCCCACCCGAACAAACAAATATACCCTACCCATCCCCCCAACCATGCTGCTGTTTAAATTGTTTTAACTTTAAACCTGTTGGTAGCTTTAAGTACTGAAGTACCCGTATTTTTATTTTATTTTTATTTATTTTATTTTTTTTTGTAGTGTTTGAATAAAGGGTGGCAGTCTTTCTTAATCAACTGTAATCAAAGTATTTTATCTCCATTTGATTGAGATGTTTTTAGGGTGGCTAATTGAGCAAAGTGCTTCCATTTATTTTATTATTATTAGTAGTATTAGTTCAAGTATAAACTAAAAATATCGGATTGATATCGGAATCGGGAAATAGCCAAAGCTTCGGTATCGGAAGTGAAAAAGTGGCATCGGGACATCCCTTTTATTTTATTTTTCCTTTATTTTACCAGGTGATGTCCCATTGAGATCTCTTTTACAAGGGAGCCCTGGAGCAACAGTACACAAGTTACACAGAATCACAAAAACAGACACAGCAATCAAAACTGATTTACAGTACATGTAAAACAATTTAAAATAACATAAAAGGCTTATTGAAAGCATGTGCATTGTTCAAATTTCGATTTTTTTAAGTAATTGTTTAAAATGTTTAAGTGGGATAAGAACAGAAAGCTTCAAAACTTTTTGGAGTAAATTCCAACACCAAGGAGCAGCATAACTAAAAGCAGTCTTGCCAAATTCTGTTGTTACACGTGGGGTATTTAGAGCCAGAATATTAGCGGAGCGAAGATTATAAAGCTGATGATTAAAAAATGATAAAAACACTCTTTTCATGCATATTTATGAACAGCATCACAAGCCTAAATCAACTATAAATAAATCAATATGCATAGATTGTGTTTATAATACCATCTTTCATTGTACTGTTTAAATACCTCCAACTCTTTCTCTTTCTGCAATGGTGACAGTCCTTGTGAGTGAGGCATGCTCTCACTCAGGTGCAACGTTTATGTGCAAGAGAAAGTGCGTGATAAAGTAAGTTACTTCAATGTATATTGTTAAGAACCTAGATTATTACGGTGTACAACAATTGTGTTAACTTTAACAGCGTTTATGATGTTATTGATGTTCAGCGATCTTTCTTAGTGTTATTTGATCCTGTTTAACCCGCTAGCATCGCGGCGTGCATATTTATATCTGTTGTTTTATTTATTTCAGAAACTACCTCAAATACACTTAAATGTGTATAGGGTCAAATCTTGTGCAATAAAGGGTCAAACTAAATATGATGACTCCGACTCCCTGACAAGAGTTCTGCAATAACTATTAACCAGCATTCATTGGGGCAATCCCCAACACTTTTAGTAATTCAAAGCAAAGAACTACGAAAAAAGTCCTATTAAATTAAAATTTAATTAAAATTTTAATTTATGCATTTAGCATACGCTTTTATCCAAAGCGCTATCAGGTGTTCCCGGGGAATCGAACAAAACAATTGCTTTAAAATAGGAAGAAAAAAAACACTATATCAATTCTGACTTTTAGACATGAAAACTTATCACATGATCCTCAAAAGTGGTGGTGATAAATATTGTCAACATTGTTAACAGCACTTCAGCATTAATATTTTGTTGATTGTCACCATTGTTAAGATTCATATACTGGTTCTATGTGTGTCTAAATAGCAAAGGAGCTCAAATGTTTATATGCATTACATACAGTAGATTTTGATTGTAATTAGGCCAGCTCATGATGGCTAACTAATCATATAAAAACGGCTAATATCTGCTCACTGCTTTACAACATCACATGCATTGTAACTTGAGACTTTCTTGTGACATGAAAGGAATGACTTAGGCTGTATTCCACTCCACTTTTAGACACGCACTTGCAAACTTCCCTAAGCACTTCCCCTCAGGAGAATCCCCACCTCCAATCTGAAGTGGAGCGAGTATGTTTCATTTACACACTTCATGCCACTAGATGCAACACTATTACGTCATCATCACAAATTGTGTTTAATTTATCCCCACCCCAAACAACTCTATAACATACAGGTGCGTCTCAATAAACTAGAATGTTGTGGAAAAGTTCATTTATTTCAGTATTTCAACTCAAATTGTGAAACTTGTGTATTAAATAAATTCAGTGCACACAGACTATAGTAGTTTAAGTCTTTAGTTATTTTAATTGTGATGATTTTGGCTCAAATTTAACAAAAACCCACCAATTCACATCTCAACAAATTTAAATCGTTCATAAGACCAATGAAAAAATATATTATATTTTCAGTGAATTGTTGGCCTTCTGGAAAGTATGTTCATTTACTGTACATGTACTCAATACTTGGTAGGGGCTCCTTTTGCTTTAATTACTGCCTCAGTTTGGCGTGGCGTGGAGGTGATCAGTTTGTGGCTCTGCTGAGGTGGTCTGAAGCCCAGGTTTCTTTAACAGTGGCCTTCAGCTCATCTGCATTGTTTGGTCTCTTGTTTCTCATCTTCCTCTTGACAATAGCCCATAGATTCTCTCTGGTGTTCAGGTCAGGTGAGTTTGCTGGACAGTCAAGCACACCAACACCATGGTCATTTAACCAACTTTTGGTGCTTTTGGCAGTGTGGGCAGGTGCCAAATCCTGCTGGAAAATGACATCAGCATCTTCAGAAAGCTGGTCAGCAGAAGGATGTAATGAAGTGCTCCAAGATTTCTTGGTAAATGGGTGCAGTGACTTTGGTTTTCAAGAAACACATTGGACTAACAGATGACGTGACATCCCAAATCATCATAGACTGTGGAAACTTAACACTGGACATCATGAAACTTGGACTATGAGCTTCTCCACCCTTCGTTCAGACTCCTTCCTGGTTTCCAAATGAAATACAAAACTTGCTCTCATCTGAAAAGAGGACTTTGGACCACTGGGCAACAGTCCAGTTCTTCTTCTCCTTAGCCCAGGTAAGACACCTCTGATGTTGTCTGTGGTTCAGTAAATCTCTTGACACGTCAGTGTGTGGTGGCTCTTGATGCCTCGAACCCTGCCTCAGTCCATTCCTTGAGAAGTTCACTCAAATTCTTTAATTGATTTTGCTTAACAATCCTCATAAGGCTGTGGTTCTCTCGGTTGGTTCTCGGTTCTTCCACACTTTTTCCTTCCACTCAACTTTCTGTCAACATGCTTGGATACAGCACTCTTTGAACAGCCAGCTTCTTTGGCAATGAATATATTAATACAACTTGTTAATACACAAGTTTCACAATTTGAGTCGAATTACTTAAATAAATGAACTTTTCCACAACATTACAATTTATTGACATGCACCTGTATAAATTAGTTTTTTCTACATTTATAACAGCCCAAGCATACCTATATACATAGGATGCTGCACCACACAAATTCATAAGGGAAAAAATGTGAACAATAAACCAACTCCAAAGTGTATTCTAAGTGCTCAAGGGCTTCCCAGTTCAGCCCATTCCAAGCGTTCAGCCAAAAGTGGGCACTCAAACAACGTAATCAATGACGTACATACGAGTAAATGAGAGGGAGAGAAGGACATAAAAAATGGACTGGAACACAGCCTTGATTCCTCCTCTGATGAAATCAGCTGAGTTCATGGGAGGAACAAAACCTCAGAAAACCTTCTCTCAAACCTGATCAGATCATCAGAGACCATCAGCCAATATGAACCTGATCCTGCTCTCTGCTGACATTCAAGTGTCATAGAAATAACATATAGACATAAAAAATAGAAACAGACCTGGAGAAATGAAATCTTCATCACCATCATCATCCCCATTATTCTCAGCACAATCATCATCATCATCATCATTCTCCCCCTCCTCTTCCTCCTCATCAGTGTGTTGTTGTTGTTTCTCTGCGGTGGTTTCTTCTCCTCTGCTCTCGATCAGGTTCCTGCAGTCCACCAGTTTGACGGAGCACATCTTCAGCGGCGTCTGCAGCATCTGCTGTTCTCCAGCGTTACAGTCAGAGGTTTGATCAGTGGATTCATGATCCTGAGCGTCAGTATAACAGAGTAAAGTGAGGCTGAGCTCTGAGTCCTGTGTGTCTCTGGATCTCTGATCTCTGACGCTCCAGACTGAATCCTGAGCTTCTGTCCCATCAGTTTCACGCACCCAAACCTGCTCCACATCCTGACAAACACAATCAGTAATATATCTAGTGAGAGTATGATTAACAATAAGACATTGATTCACACAACTATCAGTCCATATTAGCAGCTAAAGATGAAATGAAGATCTGTTCAAACCTCTCTGTTCAGTTTGTCTCCTCTTTCTCTCAGCTTTGCCTCCAGTGAAGCCACCTCTTTCTTCAGCTGACAGATTTCTGTGATGAAATCCTCAATATCCAGCATGGACAGATCAGTTCCTACTGATTTACAGCAGACCACATCCACCTGCGCTTTCATGATCAACATCTGAACACAAACACATAACGATTATTACAAGATGCATTTATAATGGACTAAATCAAACTACAAATCTGAGCAGAACTACACAGATATTAATAAATAAAACTAACTTCTGGAGAATATTCAGAAACATTATTGTCAGATATAAATGTATCCATTTAGACACATTTGTTTAGTTTCACTGTAGAATACGAATGTCAGCTACATAATATTTTATTAAAATGTAGCACATAATTTTAACTGCATATAATGAACTAGGCTATACATTGTTGCTTAAATATGACTATATGTGAGATTGAATCGATTTTAGGCATCCTTCAAAAGTGTCCAGCATACAAATGTCATAATTATATGGTTAATGTAAGTAAAACAATGGTGCATCTGTGCTTAGCCTAATGTGGTTTTATTACAAATATCTCATCTATAAAACTATGGTTTTAAACTATGCTTACTTTATAAAAACATATAGGTTAATGTTCCTAAACCAGATTTGGATAAGGAACGCTTTATTTAAGCTCTTTAGCGCACTAAAAACAGCGAATCACCAAGAACATAGTTAAAACGTACCATGCCACCAACCGTCTTTCTTTCTGCAGCGCTTTTACCGTTGAGCTAGGATCGTCACAGCGCCTCCTACAGTACAGTGAGAGAAGTTCTTCATTCATGTTTAACAGCGGTTAGCATCCAACTTCAATGGTGTATTACCGCCACCCTCTGCACTGGAGTATGAACCGGAGCTAGACAAAGATAACTATATCTATAAAGAAGACACTTTTATTCTCCAATTTCTTCTACCCACTAGAGCCAACCCAATACCCATCAGTTCATTACAGATAAACATTTAGACAGTCTCTTATGTACTTCGATTCCCATCTCTGGAACTCCAAACGCAACTCGTTTGCCCAGATTGAGGTTCCTTAGACCCATCTGTTTAAATATCCAGATACCCTTTATACTACTTTTTCGGATAATTACAAAACACTTCATATAAGTAACTATTTAATATCTTCAGATCCACAATAGGTTGAGAGTGTCTGTGTAGTCAGCAGTTCTTAATTGCGGGTTAGCAATTTTTAATTCGAAAAAACAAAACAAAAAAACATTTAATTTCAGTATACATCATCAGCATGCATAGCCCAAAATATACGATTAAGTTTTTGAAACATGAACTGCGTGTTTATTAGTTGTTCTACAGTAAAATAAAAATGTAATTCATTCTAATTATTATGGCAAATGGGATGTTATCAAACTGCAATGAAATTCAATAGCGAGTGACCACACAAACGGAAAACATTTTTTGGGAAAACAATGTTTTTGCTGTTATTTCTGTACTTTCTGTAGCTCATTGCCCCATTATAGTATAGGTAAATATAGTATTGCATTTCTATGTCTGAATCATTACTATGAATGGGAGAAAGTGCAACGTGAAATAAAAGTATTTTTAAAAATCTGTAAAAGTACAGAATTATAAGAGCAACTGCAAACATTTGGACAGTTCATGTTAGATTTTCTTTCTGCTTTAAGTGAGGCAAGAAATGTCAAAAAATTAGCATGTCATAATTCATATACTGCATCTGAAAAAAATTATTACTTTTCATTTGCTTAAAAAAAGTTTCACACATGTTGTCATTATTGCATGATCTACCAGAGTTGCTTTACTGCCCTTCACAAATCCTCTCCCATGGCTACATATGGGGCAGTAAAATGTCCATCATATGCATGCTTTAGTCTTGTGGCTTGAAATTTATGGATGCTTTTTAGGCAATTCCAGCTTATAGTGATATGATATCATTGCAGAATCAGAATGTTGATGAGTTGGTAAATTGTTTCAATCCTTTATATTCAGAAATTGTAAACATAATTGCCCCTTATAAAACCAAAAATCTGAAATCAAATAATCAACCATGGTTCAATAGTGACATAAAAGTTAAGAAAAAAATGTATAAGAGCAGAAAGACAATGGAAGAATGACAAATTACAAATCTCAAATCAAATCTTACAGAGTAACTTGTCTGACTTCCAAGAAGCAGTTTGCTTGGAAAGGGCAAAATACTGCTCAAACATAATCTCAAAATATTCCCAGTGTCCTAAAATACTGTTTTCTACATTAAATTAAGTATTAAACCCTTTTAGACTGGCTGGCCCAGAACCTTGCCTAGACTTATGTGAGAAGTTCTGTAACTTCTTTATAAACAAAGTTACTCAAATTAAGGCACATATCTCTAGTAATTTAACTCAGAATTATCAATTTGCAAATGTCTGCCCCTCTGCTTTTTCTAATTTCCAGACTATTTCACACTCTATGCTGATGAAGATTATCTCTAACATGAATCCAACCACTTGCTCTTTTGATGCCATTCCCACAAAGTTAATAAAGGATGTTCTGTTGTCTGTGTTGCCAAGTCTACTTTCTATTATCGATAGCCTTCTACATCATTAGAAGAATGGCATCTACGCTAATATTTGTCTGTTTCTCTCTTGTTCCGAGGTCACCGTGGCCACCAGATCCAGTCTGTATCCAGATCAGAGGGTCACTGCAGTCGCCCGGATCCAGTACGTATCCAGACATGATGGTGGATCAGCACCTAGAAAGGACCTCTACATCCCTGAAAGACAGCGGAGACCAGGACAACTAGAGCCCAGATACAGATCCCCTGTAAAGACCTTGTCTCAGAGGACCACCAGGACAAAACCACAGGAAACAGATGATTCTTCTGCACAATCTGACTTTGCTGCAGCCTGGAATTGAACTACTGGTTTCGTCTGGTCAGAGGAGAACTGACCCCAACTGAGCCTGGTATCTCCCAAGGTTTTTTTTCTCCATTCTGTCACCGATGGAGTTTCGGTTCCTTACCGCTGTCGCCTCTGGCTTGCTTAGTTGGGGTCACTTCATCTACAGCGATATCATTGACTTGATTGCAAATAAATGCACAGACACTATTTAACTGAACAGAGATGACATCACTGAATTCAATGATGAAATGCCTTAACTATCATTTTGCATTATTAAGACACTGTTTTCCAAATGAATGTTGTTCAGTGCTTTGATGCAATGTATTTTGTTTAAAGCACTATATAAAAAATAAAGGTGATCAATAGCTCCTGTACTGTACCTTTCTACCTTAAACAGGCTGTGGTCCATCCTTTACTCAAAAAAGCTATATCGATCTTTCTGATTTTAATAGCCATAGGCCCATTTCAAAACTTCCACTTTTGCACAAAGTTCTGCAGAAGTGTGTACTAAATAAAATTTCCCCCTATTTAATCTCTAACAATATTCTGGATCCCTTTCAGTCTGGCTTCAGAGCTAAACACAGTACTGAATCTGCACTTCTGAGGGTAGTAAATGACCTCTTACTATCTGTAGAATCTGGTAACTGTACTATTCTTCTATTATTGGACTTAAGTGTGGCTTTTGATATTGTGGATCATCATATCTTGTTAAAGAGATTGGACCTTGGAGTAGGCATTCGTGTTGGTGCACTAGATTGGTTTGCATCATATCTCGCAAACAGGAATTTTTGGGTGGAAATTGGAGAATTTTCATCAAGCTCAGTTACCGTCACCTGTGGGGTGCCCCAGGGCTCAATTCGGGGTCCAATCTTATTTTACTTATACTTACTCCCTCTTCGTTTAATTTTTGTGTCCCATAAAGTTTCATATCACATTTATGCCGATGACACTCAGCTCTATTTTCTATTAAAATCAGGTACTGATTCAGTTTCCTCTCTGCTAGCTTGTTTAGAGGACATTAAGGCTTGGATTGACAATAATTTCCTTCAATTAAATCAGAAGACTGACGATATGTTGTTTGGCCCTTCACACCTTTTAAATAATATAAGTTCTACCCTATGCCCCCTTCAAGATAGCATTCATGATAAAGTAAATCTGGGAGTTACTCTTGATCCTGAATTAAAATTTGATAAACAAATCAACTCTGTAGTTACAGCCAGTCTTCTGCAGCTTAGGGGACTTCACAAGCTGAAAAATATTCTAAACTTTAGTGATTTGGAGACTGTTATTCATGCATTTATTTCAATCAGGCTGGACTACTATAACGCTCTATATGCTGGAATATATCATCATTGCATGGCATGATTTTAAGGTTTTAGTATTTGTATTTAAATCACTTCATGGTCTTGTCCCTTCATATATTTCAGACCTTCTCCACTCGTATTGTCCTGTGAGAATGCTCAGATCTTCCACTCAGATTATATTAAATGTCCAAAATCTCGACATAAATCCAAAGGTGACCGAGCTTTCTCAGTTCTTGGTCCTAAGCTCTGGAATTCCCGACCTTTGTCTATTAGACTTTCCCCTACACTTACATTAAATTAAATTGTATTGTACAAGGATGTTTTGTTTGGTATGGTGTGCAGCACTTTGGTCAGCATTTATACTGTTTTAAAGGGCTATATAAATCAACTTGACTTGACTTACACACACCCCAGTAACACCATGGCAGATGTAGCACATCTAAATTTCACTTTTACTAATGGTCAGCTAGTTAAGATTCAAATGTACTACCTGCTCAGACAGTATGTGATTTCAGATGCACAATTATCTTTGGATTCCTTGAGACTTAGCAAATATGAATAGTAAAACTTCCCTTAAAATGGACTTTGTCTCTAATGCAAATTAAAGTAAATGACAGTAATTTCTAGCCAAGATGTGGCAGTATTAAAATACTGTTAAAAGAAGCTGTGTTTTTGTGTTCACATTAGGTCAATAATCCAAACACACATACACTTTAATTCTATCTGACATTACAGTGAAGTTAAAGTAGATGCCACAAAATTATTTTTCACTTCTATCCAATAAATATCTTACCTTACATGGCAGCATACACGCTATGTAAGAACAGTAATTAAATGGATAATTAATAAACCATGGCTCTTTGAATCCCTCTCAGCAATGAAAATAAAAATAGAATGCACAGGTGATGTACTCTCTCAATCTTTATGCCACTTCATCACATAAAATAGGATTAACAGCCTTATGTACAGTGGGGCAAAAAAGTATTTAGTCAGCCAACAATTGTGCAATAGGTACACTTCAACTATGAGAGACGAAATGAAAAAAAAAAAATCCAGAAAAATCACATTGTAGGATTTTTAATGAATTTATTTGCAAATATGGTGGAAAATAAGTATTTGGTGACCTACAAACAAGGAAGATTTCTGGCTCTCATGCCACCAGGGTCTCAAATCCTGCAGTGCTAGATCTGTCCCCCTGCTTAAGCCAGTATTTGACAAGTGGGGCGGGCTGAGAGCCCGGGGAACGGAGCGAGGCCGATGGAGTGATTTGGTAAAGAGTGACACCTGCGACACTCACCGGTCTTGAGTCCCACAGAGGAGATCGGAAGGATACAAAAGAGGAACGATGACAGTGAAGGACGAGAGAGGACCAGGCCTGGGCTTTATTTTGTGTTTTTTTTTTCATCCGCGAGGGGCTGTAGCGCTGTTTTGTGTTGATTTTGGTAATTAAAGTTTCATTTAATTGTCGGCCGGTTCCCGCCTCCTTCTTCCCCCGATTGTGAAGTTTTTGTATATCATTACACTGGTGCCAAAACCCAGGAGGAAGGAGGGATGCACTCCTGAAGATCCCTTGCCTCTGGGGTAAACCCGTGGTGCCATCGAGCAAGTCGAGGGAGAGTGCCGCCGTCGACGCTCGAGGCGGTGGGCTGTAGTGAGTTGCTGGGGACAGACGAACTCACTGCTGGCCACGATGTGGAGGGGCGGCTGCCATCCATGAGGGAGCGGAGGAGTCGGCGCCATTCATCAGGGGGCTGGAGCCTGCTGCTGTCCGCCACGATTGGGAGGAGCAGGGAACGGGTCACTCCTGCCGGATGCCCAAAACCAGAGGAGCCGTTGCTGTCCTCTCTCCCCTCATCCTTCCATCTCCTTTTCTCTCGGCTCGTCTGTTCTTCCCCCAGGTTCCCGCAGGTCACCGCGAGTGGTGGAGAAGGGGTGGAGCACGGGGCCAAGGGTAGTGGGAGCAGAGCAAGCCGGTGGAGTGATTTGGAAATTAGACACTCACCGATCTCTCGTCCCACAGAGGAGATTGGAAAGATACAAAAGAGGAGCGACGACCAGGCCTGGGCTTTATTTTGTGTTTTGGTTTTTGCTTTGGGGCTGTTTTTCTGCAAAGTGATCAGGACGACTGATCCGTGTAAACGAAAGAATGAAGGGGGACATATTTAATGACATTTTGAGTAGAAACATCCTTCCATCAGCAAGGGCACTGAAGATGAAACGTGGCTGGGACTTTCAGCATGACAATGATCCCAAACACACCCGAGCAATGAAGGAGTGGCTTTGTAAGAAGCATTTCAAGGTCCTGGAGTGGCCTAGCCAGTCTCCAGATCTCAGCCTCATATAAAATCTTAGGAGGAAGTTGAAAGTCTTTGTTGTCCAGTGACAGCCCAAAAACATCACTGCTCTAAAGGAGATCTGCATGGAGGAATGGGCCAAAATACCAGCAACAGAGTGTGAAAACTTTGTGAAGAAATACAGAAAATGTTAGACATCTGTCATCGCCAACGAAGGGTATATAACCAAGCATTGAGATAAACTTTTGTTATTGACCAAATACTTATTTTCCACCATAATTTGCTAAAATAAATTCATAAAAAATTCTACAATTTGATTTTCTGGATTTCTTTCTTTTCTCATTTTGTCTCTTTTAGTTGAAGTGTACCTATGATGAAAATTACAGGCCTCTCTCATCTTTTTAAAGGTCCCGTTCTTCGTGATCCCATGTTTTAAACTTTAGTTAGTGTGTAATGTTGTCGTTAGAGTTTAAATTATATCTGTAAAATTCTTAGTGTGTAAGGGCCGTTTCATAGTAAACACGAGAAACGCGAGCAAGCAACGCGAGCGACGCGCTCCCTTTCATAGTCTAAACAGTGAACACAAGCGTCACGGGTGATGCGTGTATGCAATACACCGCTGACGCAACAGGGGGTAGTAGAGACGGGTGATATTAGTAGAGTCGAGTCGCGTGATATTCAGATCACAATGGCAACTGAAGAGGAGTGTATTCTGTTGCTGATGAACTATCGTATAAATGTGGATGAATACGTATAAGTTCATAATTTTTCCTCTTCACCTGCCATTGTATTCAAACCTTCTTCTTCTGTAAACACAATATACTTGAATGAATGTACAATACTTGCAATGTCGCCCCCACCGACAACGCATAGTATTGCGTGAATCGGCGCGTTGCATATCAAAAACTAGGACGACACATTTGGCTACGCACCGACGCATAATGGCGGCCGGAGCGTAACGATGCGTAGCCTCGGGGACGTGTATGCTTACAGATGCGTTGACTATGAAATGGCCCTAATGTTGCCGTTAGAGTATAAATTATATCTGTAAAATTCTAAAGCTCAAAGTTCAATGCCAAGCGAGATATTTTATTTAACAGAATTCGCCTACAAAAAATGACCCGTTTGGACTACATCCCTCTAATTCCTGCAGTAATGACGTCACTAAAACAGTTTTTGACTAACCTCCGCCCACATGAATACACAAACAGGGGGGCGTGGTCTTGTTGCGCTCCGACGGAGAAGAAGGAAGAGCTGCGTTTGTGTTTGTCGCCATGTCGTCGAAACGCTGTTATTTTCATCTCGGAGTCCAATCATCTTTGTTTGGCCTTCACAGGGACGCTGTATTTGGAGATTAATGGTTACAATTTATGTTTAACTCGGTTCCCGAAAATTATAATCCACATGTAAAACTATGTGCAGCACATTTTGCTGAGGACAGCTTCCTCAATCTCAATCAGTTTAATGCCGGATTCGCACAAACATAATTCTTGAAACATGGAGCAGTTCCCTCTTTGTCTGGAGAAGGCATTGTTTATGGACCACAACCGGTAAGTGTATTTTATTATTTAAGTTGGTGCATTTAACGGTTTCTGTAACTGATTACACAAAGGGCAACGCTGTTTAGCTTTTTTAACTAGATTGTAGGGCTGTGCAAAATAGAGAATGTAAAGGCGTTCTGTGTTTATAAGTACATCTCCAGCACATGCTCCTGCACACTTGCTTCTCAAAACTTGTCCAAAACTAGCCCAATCGCGTTTCCAGGAGGGCAGCATGCGCTCAGCTGCTGTCGAATCACAACACAGGAACGGCTGGCCCAATCAGAACTTGTTACGTATTTCTGAAGGAGGGACTTATAGAACTAGGAAGTCATCAGCCCAATTTGGGACAGTGAAAACAGCGGTATACAGATAGGTGAATTGATTGAAAAATACTGTGTTTTTTTACACGCAAAACATGAACACGTTATATTGCACACTGTAAGCACAATTAAAGCTTAAAAAAAAAAAAAACTAAAAACGGGAGCTTTAAGTGGGAGAACTTACACAATTGGCGGCTGACTAAATACTTTTTTACCCCACTGTAATCCAGGTACTTCTGTGTTTTTTTTTTTTGTTTTTTTTTTGATGATGATTTTTAATAGTTCTGTCTTGTTTAACAGAAAATCATTGCTCTACTCAGTCAAACATTACATTATATACAGCACTTGGATCAGTCCACAACATTAAAAAGTTCACTGCCACCTACTGGCAGTAAGAACTCAATGAAGACTTTTAGGACGAGCCAAACAAGATTTCTTTCCCAGTTTGACTGATTAAAGTCACTCTGATGATTCTGGAGCAGTTTGTTCTTTAGTGTGTTTGTTCTGGTGGGTCTGAAAACTACCTAAATAAGCGAATCTCTCGCCGCAGATGGAGCAGGAGTAAGGTTTCTCTCCTGTATGAACTCGCTGATGGACCTTAAGGACATCTGATCGAGCAAACGTCTTTTCACACTGTGAGCATTTGAACGGTCTTTCTCCAGTATGAGTCCTCTTGTGGTTTCGAAATGTACTATGTTTACTGAAACTTTTTCCACAGATGCTGCAGTGATATGGTTTTTCTCCGGTGTGGACTCGCTTATGAAATATAAAATGAGATGGATTTGAAAAGCTCTTCCCGCAGTGGGCGCACAGATATGGTTTCTCTCCGGTGTGTGTCCTCTCATGAAGATTCAGAGCAGATCTTTGACGGAATCGTTTGTCGCAGTGTTTGCACTGATACGGTTTCTCATCAGAATGGATTCTCAAGTGTGACTTTAGAGTGAATGAGTTTGTGAAGGCTTTCCCACATTCACTGCACTGATACGGTCTCTCATTGGTGTGGAAACGTATATGTTTCTTCAGATGAGATCCGTAATTGAATCTTCTCTCGCAGTGCGGACACTTGTATGGTCTTTCTCCCGTGTGGATTCGCTTATGAGCAACAAGACTTCCTTTGGTGCTAAAATACTTGTCACATTCACTGCAGTGGAACGACTTTTCACCGTGAGTCTTTAAGTGAACTTTTAGACTAGAATGAATGAAAAAAATCTCCCCGCACTGTTCACAGTGAAACTCCTTCTTTCCGCTGTGCTCTTTTGAATGAATTCTCCTCTCTTCTACGGTAGGAAAGCTGATTTTGCATCTCCTACAGCTAAAGCTTTTCTGTTCTGTGTGTTTTCTCTCGTGTCTCTTTAAATGGCCCTCTGAACTCAGTGTTTTTCCACAGGTGCTGCAGGAGAAACTCTTGACCGTCAGCTGCTCTTTAGATGTTAAGTCTGTCTCTCCATCAGAAGATAAACAGCCTTTATCACCTGAAATAAACAAAATTATAATAAATTCTGGGTTTTAAAACATATGAAGTATTTGTGTGAAAATCTGCAAGTTAATTAAATAAACCCATGCACAGACACATTGAAAAATGAATTTCGAAATGCAACATCCGCCAACCATTTCATCATATTTTACAATTTCATTTTACAATATAATAGTGCATCCACAATGTTTTTCTTTTATTAGTATATATATATATACATTTGTAAGAATCTGTTTATATAAGTTCAGGGGTGAACAATTAATAAAGGAAATTTAAATAAAGTTTTAGTACAGTTATCCAAACGCAAAAAAAAAGTGAGTTTAAAAATCCAAAAGTTCAACCAATTACATCATATTTATAATTTTACAGTATAATAGCAATGCATTTCTTCCATGATTTTATAATTTATGCAGTTTATGCATTTAGCAGACGCTTTTATCCAAAGCAACTTACAGTGTATTCAGGCTAACAGTTTTTACCTAACATGATAATTGATAATAATTAACAAATGTAACAATAATATTAATTAGATTTTTGGTCAAATCATGCAGACTTACAAACAGGCACAGCAAATCTGTCTCTCTTAAAAAAAAAAACACATTAAAGATCTCAATAGAGGAAAAATAATAAAAATCATTTGCCATTATGTTCCCAAATATAAATTTTTTATTGATCAGATCATCAGAGACCATCAGTTAATATGAACCTGATCCTGCAGAGTCTCTGCTGACATTCAAGTGTAATGAAAAACAAGGAAAGGTCATTAAAGGAGAAACAAACCTGGAGGAATGAAATCATCATCATCCTCCCCATTATTCTCATCCTCCTCCTCCTCCTCTTCCTCATCAGTGTGTTGTTGTTGTTTCTCTGCGGTGGTTTCTTCTCCTCTGCTCTCGATCAGGTTCCTGCAGTCCACCAGTTTGACGGAGCACATCTTCAGCGGCGTCTGCAGCATCTGCTGTTCTCCAGCGTTACAGTCAGAGGTTTGATCAGTGGATTCATGATCCTGAGCGTCAGTATAACAGAGTAAAGTGAGGCTGAGCTCTGAGTCCTGTGTGTCTCTGGATCTCTGATCTCTGACGCTCCAGACTGAATCCTGAGCTTCTGTCCCATCAGTCTCACGCACCCAAACCTGCTCCACATCCTGACAAACACAATCAGTAATATATCTAGTGAGAGTATGATTAACAATAAGACATTGATTCACACAACAATCAGTCCATATTAGCAGCTAAAGATGAAATGAAGATCTGTTCAAACCTCTCTGTTCAGTTTGTCTCCTCTTTCTCTCAGCTTTGCCTCCAGTGAAGCCACCTCTTTCTTCAGCTGACAGATTTCTGTGATGAAATCCTCAATATCCAGCATGGACAGATCAGTTCCTACTGATTTACAGCAGACCACATCCACCTGCGCTTTCATGATCAACATCTGAACACAAACACTTCATGGTTATTACAAGATGCATTTATAATGAACTAAATCAAACTACAAATCTGAGCAGAACTACACAGATATGAATAAATAAAATTAACTTCTGGAAAATATTCAGAAACATTATTGCCAGATATAAATGTATCCATTTAGACACATGTGATTAGTTTCACTGTAGAATACGAATGTCAGCTACATAATATTTTATTAAAATGTAGCACATAATTTTAACTGCATTTAATGAACTAGGCTATACATTGTTGCTTAAATATGACTATATGTGAGATTGAATCGATTTTAGGCATCCTTCAAAAGTGTCCAGCATACAAATGTCACAATTATATGGTTAATGTAAGTAAAACAATGGTGCATCTGTGCTTAGCCTAATGTGGTTTTATTACAAATATCTCTTGTATGAAACTATGGTTTTAAACTATGGTTACTTTATAAAAATATATAGGTTAATGTTCCTAAACCAGATTTGGATAAGGAACGCTTTATTTAAGCTCTTTAGCGCACTAAAAACAGCGAATCACCAAGAACACAGTTAAAACATACCATGCCACCAACCGTCTTTCTTTCTGCAGTGCTTTTACCGTTGAGCTAGGATCGTCACAGCGCCTCCTACAGTACAGTGAGAGAAGTTCTTCATTCATGTTTAACAGCGGTTAGCATCCAACTTCAATGGTGTATTACCGCCACCCTCTGCACTGGAGTATGAACAGGAGTTAGACAAAGATAACTATATCTATAAAGAAGACACTTTTATTCTCCAATTTCTTCTACCCACTAGAGCCAACCCAATACCCATCAGTTCAATACAGATAAACATTTAGACAGTCTCTTATGTACTTCGATTCCCATCTCTGGAACTCCAAACGCAACTCGTTTGTCCAGATTGAGGATCCTTAGACCCATCTGTTTAAATATCCAGATACCCTTTATACCACTTTTTCGGATAATTACAAAACACTTCATATAAGTGACTATTTAATATCTTCAGATCCACAATAGGTTGAGAGATGTGTCTATGTAGTCAGCAGTTCTTAAATGCGGGTTAGCAATTTTTAATTTGAAAAAAAAACAAAAAAAAACATTTAATTTCAGAATACATCATCAGCATGCATAGCCCAAAATATACGATTAAGTTTTTGAAACATGAAATGTGTGTTTATTACTTGTTCTACAGTAAAATAAAAATGTAATTAATTCTAATTATTATGGCAAATGGGATGTTATCAAACTGCAATGAAATTCAATAGCGAGTGACCACACAAACAGAAAACATTTTTTGGGAAAACAATGTTTTTGCTGTTATTTCTGTACTTTCTGTAGCTCATTGCCCCATTATAGTATAGGTAAATATATTATTGCATTTCTATGTCTGAATCATTACTATGAATGGGAGAAAGTGCAACGTGAAATAAAAGTATTTTTAAAAATCTGTAAAAGTACAGAATTATAAGAGCAACTGCAAACATTTGGACAGTTCATGTTAGATTTTCTTTCTGCTTTAAGTGAGGCAAGAAATGTCAAAAAATTAGCATGTCATAATTCATATACTGCATCTGAAAAAAATTATTACTTTTCATTTGCTTAAAAAAAGTTTCACACATGTTGTCATTATTGCATGATCTACCAGAGTTGCTTTACTGCCCTTCACAAATCCTCTCCCATGGCTACATATGGGGCAGTAAAATGTCCATCATATGCATGCTTTAGTCTTGTGGCTTGAAATTTATGGATGCTTTTTAGGCAATTCCAGCTTATAGTGATATGATATCATTGCAGAATCAGAATGTTGATGAGTTGGTAAATTGTTTCAATCCTTTATATTCAGAAATTGTAAACATAATTGCCCCTTATAAAACCAAAAATCTGAAATCAAATAATCAACCATGGTTCAATAGTGACATAAAAGTTAAGAAAAAAATGTATAAGAGCAGAAAGACAATGGAAGAATGACAAATTACAAATCTCAAATCAAATCTTACAGAGTAACTTGTCTGACTTCCAAGAAGCAGTTTGCTTGGAAAGGGCAAAATACTGCTCAAACATAATCTCAAAATATTCCCAGTGTCCTAAAATACTGTTTTCTACATTAAATTAAGTATTAAACCCTTTTAGACTGGCTGACCCAGAACCTTGCCTAGACTTATGTGAGAAGTTCTGTAACTTCTTTATAAACAAAGTTACTCAAATTAAGGCACATATCTCTAGTAATTTAACTCAGAATTATCAATATGCAAATGTTTGCCCCTCTGCTTTTTCTAATTTCCAGACTATTTCACACTCTATGCTGATGAAGATTATCTCTAACATGAATCCAACCACTTGCTCTTTTGATGCCATTCCCACAAAGTTAATAAAGGATGTTCTGTAGTCTGTGTTGCCAAGTCTACTTTCTATTATCGATAGCCTTCTACATCATTAGAAGAATGGCATCTACGCTAATATTTGTCTGTTTCTCTCTTGTTCCGAGGTCACCGTGGCCACCAGATCCAGTCTGTGTCCAGATCAGAGGGTCACTGCAGTCACCCGGATCCAGTACGTATCCAGACCAGATGGTGGATCAGCACCTAGAAAGGACCTCTACATCCCTGAAAGACAGCGGAGACCAGGAAAATTAGAGCCCAGATACAGATCCCCTGTAAAGACCTTGTCTCAGAGGACCACCAGGACAAGACCACAGGAAACAGATGATTCTTCTGCACAATCTGACTTTGCTGCAGCCTGGAATTAAACTACTGGTTTCGTCTGGTCAGAGGAGAACTGGCCCCCCAACTGAGCCTGGTTTCTCCCAAGGTTTTTTTCTCCATTCTGTCACCGATGGAGTTTAGGTTCCTTGCCGCTGTCGCCTCTGGCTTGCTTAGTTGGGGTCACTTCATCTACAGCGATATCATTGACTTGATTGCAAATAAATGCACAGACACTATTTAACTGAACAGAGATGACATCACTGAATTCAATGATGAACTGCCTTAACTATCATTTTGCATTATTGAGACACTGTTTTCCAAATGAATGTTGTTCAGTGCTTTGATGCAATGTATTTTGTTTAAAGCACTATATAAAAAATAAAGGTGATCAATATCTCCTTACAAACGGGTACTGTACCTTTCTACCTTAAACAGGCTGTGGTCCATCCTTTACTCAAAAAAGCTATATCGATCTTTCTGGTTTTAATAACTATAGGCCCATTTCAAAACTTCCACTTTTGCACAAAGTTCTGCAAAAGTGTGTACTAAATAAAATTTCCCCCTATTTAATCTCTAACAATATTCTGGATCCCTTTCAGTCTGGCTTCAGAGCTAAACACAGTACTGAATCTGCACTTCTGAGGGTAGTAAATGACCTCTTACTATCTGTAGAATCTGGTAACTGTACTATTCTTCTATTATTGGACTTAAGTGTGGCTTTTGATATTGTGGATCATCATATCTTGTTAAAGAGATTGGACCTTGAAGTAGGCATTCGTGTTGGTGCACTAGATTGGTTTGCATCATATCTCGCAAACAGGAATTTTTGGGTGGAAATTGGAGAATTTTCATCAAGCTCAGTTACCGTCACCTGTGGGGTGCCCCAGGGCTCAATTCTGGGTCCAATCTTATTTTACTTATACTTACTCCCTCTTCGTTTAATTTTTGTGTCCCATAAAGTTTCATATCACATTTATGCCGATGACACTCTATTTTCCATTAAAATCAGGTACTGATTCAGTTTCCTCTCTGCTAGCTTGTTTAGAGGACATTAAGGCTTGGATTGACAATAATTTCCTTCAATTAAATCAGAAGACTGATTATATGTTGTTTGGCCCTTCACACCTTTTAAATAATATAAGTTCTACCCTATGCCCCCTTCAAGATAGCATTCATGATAAAGTAAATCTGGGAGTTACTCTTGATCCTGAATTAAAATTTGATTAAAAAAAAAAAAAATCAACTCTGTAGTTACAGCCAGTTTTCTGCAGCGTAGGGGACTTCGCAAGCTGAAAAATATTCTAAGCTTTAATGATTTGGAGACTGTTATTCATGCGTTAATTTCAACCAGGCTGGACTACTATAACGCTCTATATGCTGGAATAAATCAGTCCTCACTCTCGTGATTACAACTGGTACAGAATGCTGTGGCTCGTTTTTTAACAGGGACAAAAAAAGAGAAACACTTCATGTTCATGGCATGGCATGATTTTAAGGTTTTAGTATTTATATTTAAATCACTTCATGGTCTTATGCCTTCATATATTTCAGACCTTCTCCACTCATATTGTCCAGTGAGAATGCTCAGATCTTCCACTCAGATGATATTAAATGTTCCAAAATCTCAACTTAAATCCAAAGGTGACCGAGCATTCTCAGTTCTTGGTCCTAAGCTCTGGAATTCCCGACCTTTGTCTATTAGACTTTCCCCTACACTTACATTAAAATCTTCTCTTAAAACTTACTGTTTTTCTCAGGCATATGTGTAATTTGATATTAACTATTAAATTAATATATATATTTTTTTGTCTTAAATATTGCTTTAAATTCCATGATGTTTCTCATTACTTTTGTTTTGGTTTCTTTTCATATTTTATTATTCTTTAAATTGTATTGTACAAGGATGTTTTGTTTGGTATGGTGTGCAGCACTTTGGTCAGCATGTATGCTGTTTTAAAGGGCTATATAAATAAACTTGACTTGACTTACACACACCCTAGTAACACCATGGCAGATGTAGCACATCTAAATTTTATTCACTATACTTTTACTAACGGTCAGCTAGTTAAGATTCAAATGTACTACCTGCTCAGACAGTATGTGATTTCAGATGCACAATTATCTTTAGATTCCTTGAGACTTAGCAAATATGAATAGTAAAACTTCCCTTAAAATGGACTTTGGCTCTCTAATGCAAATTAAAGTAAATGACTGTAATTTCTAGCCAAGATGTGGCAGCATTAAAATACTGTTAAAAGAAGCTGTGTTTTTGTGTTCACATTAGGTCAATAATCCAAACACACATACACTTTAATTCTATCTGACGTTACAGTGAAGTTAAAGTAGATGCCACAAAATGATTTTTCACTTCTATCCAATAAATATCTTACCTTACATGGCAGCATACATGCTATGTAAGAACAGTAATTAAATGGATAATTAATAAACCATGGCTCTTTGAATCCCTCCCAGCAATGAAAATAAAAATAGAATGCACAGGTGATGTACTCTCTCAATCTTTATGCCATTTCATCACATAAAATAGGATTAACAGCCTTATGTACAGTGGGGCAAAAAAGTATTTAGTCAGCCAACAATTGTGCAATAGGTACACTTCAACTATGAGAGACAAAATGAAAAAAAAAAAGAATCCAGAAAAATCACATTGTAGGATTTTTAATGAATTTATTTGCAAATATGGTGGAAAATAAGTATTTGGTGACCTACAAACAAGGAAGATTTCTGGCTCTCATGCCACCAGGGTCTCAAATCCTGCAGTGCTAGATCTGTCCCCTTGCTTAAGCCAGTATTTGATAAGTTGGGCGGGCCGAGAGCCGTGGGAACGGAGCGAGGCCCATGGAGTGATTTGGTAAAGAGCGACACCTGCGACACTCACCAGTCTCGAGTCCCACAGAGGAGATCGGAAGGATACAAAAGAGGAACGATGACAGTGAAGGACGAGAGAGGACCAGGCCTGGGCTTTATTTTGTGTTTTTTTTTTCATCCGCGAGTGGCTGTCGCGATGTTTTGTGTTGATTTTGGTAATTAAAGTTTCATTTGATTGTCTGCCGGTTCCCGCCTCCTTCTTCCCACGATTGTGAAGTTTTTGTATATCATTACACTGGTGCCAAAACCCAGGAGGAAGGAGGGACGCACTCCTGAAGATCCCTTGCCTCTGGGGTAAACCCGTGGTGCCATCAAGCAAGTCGAGGGAGAGTGCCGCCGTCGACGCTCGAGGCGGTGGGCTGTAGTGAGTTGCTGGGGACAGACGAACTCACTGTCGGCTACGATGTGGAGGGGCGGCTGCCATCCATGAGGGAGCGGAGGAGTCGGCGCCGTTCACCAGGGGGCCGGAGCCTGCTGCTGTCCGCCACGATTGGGAGGAGCAGGGAACGGGTCACTCCTGCCGGGTGCCCAAAACCGGAGGAGCCGTTGCTGTCCTCTCTCCCCTCATCCTTCCATCTCCTTTTCTCTCGGCTCGTCTGTTCTTCCCCCAGGTTCCCGCAGGTCACCGCGAGTGGTGGAGAAGGGGTGGAGCACGGGGCCAAGGGTAGTGGGAGCAGAGCAAGCCGGTGGAGTGATTTGGAAATTAGACGCTCACCGATCTCGCATCCCACAGAGGAGATTGGAAAGATACAAAAGAGGAGCGACGACCAGGCCTGGGCTTTATTTTGTGTTTTGGTTTTTGCTTTGGGGCTGTTTTTCTGCAAAGTGATCAGGAGGACTGATCAGTGTAAACGAAAGAATGAATGAACCATATTTCATGAGATTTTGATATAAATTATATCTGTAAAATTCTAAAGCTCAAAGTTCAATCCCAAGCGAGATCCTACAAAAAACGACCCGTTTGGACTACATCCCTCTAGTTCCTGCAGTAATGACGTCACTAAAACAGTTTTTTGACTAACCTCCGCCCACATGAATACACAAACAGGGGGGCGTTGTCTTGTTGCGCTCCGACGGAGAAGAAGGAAGAGCTGCGTTTGTGTTTGTCGCCGTGTCGTCGAAACCCAGTTATTTTCATCTCGGAGTCCAATCATCTTTGTTTGGGCTTCACAGGGACGCTTTACTAGGAGATTAATGGTTACAATTTATGTTTAACTCGGTTCCCGAAAATTATAATCCAGATGTAAAACTGTGCAGCACATTTTGCTGAGGACAGCTTCCTCAATCTCAATTACATCTCGTCAGTAAAGGCGTTCTGTGTTTATAAGTACATCTCCAGCACATGCTCCTGCACACTTGCTTCTCAAAACTTGTCCAAAACTAGTCCAATCGCGTTTCCAGGAGGGCAGCATGCGCTCAGATGCTGTTGAATCACAACACAGGAACCGCTGGCCCAATCAGAACTCGTTACGTATTTCTGAAGGAGGGACTTTATATTAAAAGGAAGTCATCAGCCTGTTTTTATGACAGTGAAAACAGCGGTATACAGATAGGTGAATTGTGTGAAAAATACTGTTTTTTTTTACATGCGAAATATGAAAATGTGTTATATTGCACACTGTAAACACAATTAAAGCTTAATAAAAAACTAAAAATGGGACCTTTAAGTGGGAGAACTTGCACAATTGGCGGCTGACTAAATACTTTTTTACCCCACTGTAATCAAGGTACTTATGTGGTTTTTTTTGTTTGTTTTTTTGATGATGATTTTTAATAGTTCTGTCTTGTTTAACAGAAAATCATTGCTCTACTCAGTCAAACATGACATTATATACAGCACTTGGATCAATCCACCGCATTAAAAAGTTCACTGCCACCTACTGGCAATAAGAACTCAATGAACACTTTCATGACGAGCCAAACAAGTTTATCCCCAGATTGACTGATGAAAGTCACTCTGATGATTCTGGAGCAGTTTGTTCTTTAGTGTGTTTGTTCTGGTGGGTCTGAAAACTACCTAAATAAGCGAATCTCTCGCCGCAGATGGAGCAGGAGTAAGGTTTCTCTCCTGTATGAACTCGCTGATGGACCTTAAGGACGTCTGATCGAGCAAATGTCTTTTCACACTGTGAGCATTTGAACGGTCTTTCTCCAGTATGAGTCCTCTTGTGGTTTCGAAATGTATTATGTTTACTGAAATTCTTCCCACAGACGCTGCAGTGATACGGTTTTTCTCCGGTGTGGACTCGCTTATGAAATGTAAAAGAACGTGGATCAGAAAAGCTCTTCCCGCAGTGGGCGCACAGATACGGTTTCTCTCCGGTGTGAATCCTCTCGTGACTCTTCATATTAGAACTTTGACTGAATCGTCTGTCGCAGTGTTTGCACTGATACGGTTTCTCATCTGAATGGATTCTCAAGTGTGACTTTAGAGTGAATGAGTTTGTGAAGGTTTTCCCACATTCACTGCACTGATACGGTCTCTCATTAGTGTGGAAACGTATATGTTTCTTCAGATGAGATCCGTAATTGAATCTTCTCTCGCAGTGAGGACACTTGTATGGTCTTTCTCCCGTGTGTATTCGCTTATGAACAACAAGACTTCCTTTGGTGCTGAAATACTTGTCACATTCACTGCAGTGGAACGACTTTTCACTGTGAGTCTTTAAGTGAACTTTTAGACTAGAATGAATGAAAAAAACCTTCCCGCACTGTTCACAGTGAAACTCCTTCTTCCCGCTGTGCTCTTTTGAATGAAGTCTCCTCTCTTCTACGGTAGGAAAGCTGATTTTGCATCTCCTACATCTAAAGCTTTTCTGTTCTGTGTGTGTTCTCTCGTGTCTCTTTAAATGGCCCTCTGAACTCAGTGTTTTTCCACAGGTGCTGCAGGAGAAACTCTTGACCGTCAGCTGCTCTTTTGATGTTAAGTCTGTCTCTCCATCAGAAGATGAACAGCCTTTATCATCTGAAATAAACAAAATTAGACTGGTTATAATAAATTCTGGGTTTTAAAACATATGAAGTATTTGTGTGAAAATCTGCAAGTTAATTAAATAAACCCATGCACAGACACATTGAAAAATGAATTTGGAAATGCAACATCAGATACCCATTTCATCATATTTTACAACGTCATTTTACAGTATAATACTGCATCCACAATGTTTTTCTTTTATTTAAATATATATATATATATATATATATATATATATATATAAAAATTTGTAAGAATCTGTTTATGTAAGTTCAGGGGTGAACAATTAATAAAGCAAATTTAAATAAAGTTTTAGTACAGTTATCCAATCGCAGTTAAAAAATCCAAAAGTTCAACCAATTCCATCATATTTATAACTTTACAGTATAATAGCATTATAGCAATAGTAATGCATTTCTTCCATGATTTTATAATTTACGCATTTTATGCATTTAGCATACGGTTTTATCCAAAGCAACTTACAGTGCATTCAGGCTAACAGTTTTTACCTAACATGATAATTGATAATAATTAACAAATGTAATAATAATAGTAATTCGATTTTTGGTCAAATCATGCAGACTTACAAACAGGCACAGCAAATCTGTCTCTCTTAAAAAAAACACATTATAGATCTCAATAGAGGAAAAAATAATAAAAACCATTTGCCATTATGTTCACAAATATAACATTTTTATTGATCAGGTCATCAGAGACCATCAGTTAATATGAACCTGATCCTGCAGAGTCTCTGCTGTCAAGTGTAATGAAAAACGGAAGGTCATAAAAGGAGAAACAAACCTGGAGGAATGAAATCATCATCATCATCATCATCATCCCCATTATTCTCCTCCTTCTCCTCCTCTTCCTCATCAGTGTGTTGTTGTTGTTTCTCTGCGGTGGTTTCTTCTCCTCTGCTCTCGATCAGGTTCCTGCAGTCCACCAGTTTGACGGAGCACATCTTCAGCGGCGTCTGCAGCATCTGCTGTTCTCCAGCGTTACAATCAGAGGTTTGATCAGTGGATTCATGATCCTGAGCGTCAGTATAACAGAGTAAAGTGAGGCTGAGCTCTGAGTCCTGTGTGTCTCTGGATCTCTGATCTCTGACGCTCCAGACTGAATCCTGAGCTTCTGTCCCATCAGTCTCACGCACCCAAACCTGCTCCACATCCTGACAAACACAATCAGTAATATATCTATAATAGACATCGATTCACACAACAATCAGTCCATATTAGCAGCTAAAGATGAAATGAAGATCTGTTCAAACCTCTCTGTTCAGTTTATCTCCTCTTTCTCTCAGCTTTGCCTCCAGTGAAGCCACTTCTTTCTTCAGCTGACAGATTTCTGTGATGAAATCCTCAATATCCAGCATGGACAGATCAGTTTCTACTGATTTACAGCAGACCACATCCACCTGCGCTTTCATGCTCAACATCTGAACACAAACACATCGTGATTATTACAAGATGCATTTATAATGAACTAAATCAAAACAAAAAATCTGAGCATTACTACACAGAACTGAATAGCCAATAGAAAGTTAACTTCTGGAGAATATTCAGAAACATTAATGTCAAATATAAATGTATTTGTTTAGAATCATTTGTTTAGTTTCATTTCCAAGAAGGAATATCTCTATATTGTATTAATATCTATCAATCACTTCAATTAAGCTGCATTTAATAAACGAAATGCTATTACTTATTAAATATGATTGAGATTCAATCGACTCTCAAATCATGATGTGGTAACATTTTTGATACATAAGTGTTGGAATAAAAGGCACATGATTTTCAAGTTTTTTTTCATTCTACCAAAATAGAGATATGTTTAACTATTTGGAATAAATATTGGTCAAGCTCGGGAACTCAAAAAATTATAATTATGGGTAGATTGTTCAGACACTGGCCATGAAAATATTCCACTCTATTAGGGATATATGGATAGTTATCACAACATGTTAATCGTGTAAATGTTAAACAATAATGAGCTTTTCTTGGATAATATACGTCCCTTATGCCATCTCATTTTATTTTCAAAATAAAAAATAATTGAATTGATGAATTAAATGCGTCTAAAATATTAAGAGCGGGTACTTTTTTGTGCCCATTTTTGCCAGTAGGGTAGTAAATAATACAAAAAATGTACTCAAAAACATATACATGCTATTAGACCTCACAAAATAAGACAAAAGTATGCCAAACATTTAACGTTGCTGTCAAATGATTTAAAATGACTTGTCTAATAGGGTGGAGTGGGTGGAGCATAACAGGATGGAATGGATCGAGCATAACGAGGTGGAAATGAGTTGCACAACAGGGTGGAATGGAGAGAGCATAACAGGTTGGAATGGAGAGAGCATAACAGGGTGGAATTGAGTTGCACAACAGGGTGGAATGGATGGAGCGTAACAGGGTGGAATGGATGGAGCGTAACAGGGTGCAATTGAGTTTCCCAATGGTTTCCCATTTGTAATGTGTGGAACTGCACCTATATAACATTGTTCAAAACAAAACCAAAAAGATCCATATTTCCTTTGGGGGAGGGACACAAAAAATAGCTGTGTTTCCTGATCACAATCATTGTGGCAAAATTATTCTCTATTTAGATGGCTAGAGAAATAATTACAAATGATAGGACAGGCATAAATTATTTAAAAATGTGACAAAAAATAAAGATGTTATATTTCATTGTGATGAACTAGATTAACAAACAAACACAACAACGTTCACAAGAAGGAACAATAATGGACAAGTGATGTCACTTTTGTGGTTTTTATTATGATGATAATTCTGATGGAAAATAAATGGATGCTGCTTTAAATGTATTAAATAGTATACATACACCTGGGAGCTTAAGAGTCCTGCACAGTATCTTATATATATACATATATTTACATTTATTCATTTAGCAGACGCTTTTATCCAAAGTGACTTACAAATGAGGACAGTGGAAGCAATCAAAAACAACAAAAAGAGCAATGATATATACACTCACCTAAAGGATTATTAGGAACACCATACTAATACTGTGTTTGACACCCTTTCGCCTTCAGAACTGCCTTAATTCTATGTGGCATTGATTCAACAAGGTGTTGAAAGCATTCTTTAGAGATGTTGGCCCATATTGATAGGATAGCATTTTGCAGTTGATGGAGATTTGTGGGATGCACATCCAGGGCATGAAGCTCCCATTCCACCGCATCCAAAAGATGATCTATTGGGTTGAGATCTGGTGACTGTGGGGGCCATTTTAGTACAGTGAACTTATTGTCATGTTCAAGAAACCAATTTGAAATGATTCAAGCTTTGTGACATGGTGCATTATCCTGCTGGAAGTAGCCATCAGAGGATGGGTACATGGTGGTAATAAAGGCATGGACATGGTCAGAAACAATGCTCAGGTAGGCCATGGCATTTAAACGATGCCCAATTGGCACTAAAGTGTGCCAAGAAAACACACCCCACACCATTACACCAACACCACCAGACTGCACAGTGGTAACAAGGCATGATGGATCCATGTTCTCATTCGTTTTACGCCAAATTCTGACTCTACAATCTGAATGTCTCAACAGAAATCGAGACTCATCAGACCAGGCAGCATATTTCCAGTCTTTAACTGTCCAATTTTGGTGAGCTTGTGCAAATTTTAGCCTCTTTTTCCTATTTGTCGTGGAGATGAATGGTACCCAGTGGGGTCTTCTGCTGTTGTAGGCCATCCGCCTCAAGGTTGTGCGTGTTGTGGCTTCACACAAGCTTTGCTGCATACCTCGGTTGTAACTAGTGGTTGTTTCAGTCAAAGTTGCTCTTCTATCAGCTTGAATCAGTCGGCCCATTCTCCTCTGACCTCTAGCATCAACAAGGCATTTTCGCCCACAGGACTACCGCATACTGGATGTTTTTCCATTTTCACAACATTCTTTGTGAACCCTAGAAATGGTATATATATATATATATATATATATATATATATATATATATATATATATATATATATATATATATATATATATATATATATAAAGATAAATGAAAAAATAGAATACAAAATGATTAGAATGGTAGTTAGTTTTTTTTAAAGAATAGAATTAGAATAGTGAGTGTTAAAGTTAGAGGGTCAAATAAAGATGGAAGAGTTGTGGTTTTAAGCCGATTCTGGAAGATGGCTAAGGACTGAGCTGCTCGAATTGAGTTGGGGAGGTCATTCCACCAGGAGGTAATTTAAAAGTCCGTAAAAGTGACTTTGTGCTTCTTTGGGATGGCACAATCAAGCGACATTCACTTGCAGAACGTAAGCTTCTAGAGGGCACATAAGTCTGAAGTAATGAATTTAGGTAAAGGAGTGCAGAACCAGTGATGGTTTTGTAGGCAAACATCAATGCCTTGAATTTTATACGAGCAGCTATTGGTAGCCAGTGCAAATTGATAAACATAGGAGTGAGGTGTATTCTTTTCTTGAGGTGTAATCTTGCTGCCACGTTCTGAATTAATTGTAAAGGTTTGATAGAATTGGCTGGAAGACCTGCCAAGAGGGCATTGCAATAGTCCAGCCTTGACAGAACAAGAGCTTGAACAAGGAGTTGTGCAGCATGTTCCGAAAGAAAGGGCCTGATCTTCTTGATGTTGAATTAAGCAAATCTGCAGGACCGGACAGTTTTAGCAATGTGGTCTGAGAAAGTCAGCTGATCATCAATCATAACTCCAAGGCTTCTGGCTGTTTTTGAAGGAGTTATGGGTGATGTGCCTAAATTGATTGTGAAATTGTGATGAAACGATGGGTTTGCTGGAACCACAAGCAGTTCTGTCTTGGCAAGGTTGAGATGAAGGTGATGGTCCATCATCCAGCAAGAAATGTCTGTTAGACAAGCTGAGATGCGAATAGCTACCGACTGATCATCAGGATGGAATGAGAGGTGGAGTTGAGTGTCATCAGCATAGCAGTGATATGAAAAGCAATGTTTCTGAATGACAGAACCTAATGATGCCATGTAGACAGAGAAGAGAAGTGGTCCAAGAACTGAGCCCCGAGGCACACCAGTAGTTAGATATTGTGACTTGGACACCTCACCTCTCCAAGATACTTTGAAGGACCTATCTGATAGGTAAGACTTAAACCAGTGAAGTGTGGTTCCTGAAATGCCCTTTACCAGTAGACTTGATAGGAGGATCTGGTGGTTAACCATGTCAAAAGCAACGGACAGATCAAGCAGGATAAGTACTGAACAAATGGATTACGCTCTTGCCTGTCTTATGCTGTGTTCACACCAAACGCGAATAGAGCATCTGGCATAAATGATTTCAGTGTTAAGTCAATGCAAATGGTGCGAATTGAGCGTTTGCCCGCCTGAGTTGAAAAATTTGAACTTTTGCGTCAATTCGCGCCGCGTTAACCAATCAGGAGCCTGCTAGGAGTCACTCATTCAACAAGGAGGAATGACTGATGTTGTCAGTGAGCAGTTAACCGCAGCTATATGACAAGGGTTTATTTTTCTATAGAGACAGGAATAAAAAGGGCCTATATATATATAGAGCTCTGAGCACCCACTGATCGCATGGAGCTTATCTCCGAAATCAGCTAAACACATTTTTTAAATAGACACTGTCTTTATAAATAAACCACATATTTGAGTTTAAAACAACTACATTCAACTACATACAGGGGGTAATTTACATGGAGGATCCTGGGAAGGAGCACTCCTATTACAGACAAAATATCTCTTAACTCTTAGGATCTGTATCATCTTTTAATCTACTTTTGAAGATTGAGACCATTGTACCAGTTGCACTGAGACATTTCAATTGATACTAGACATGAGCGTTAGTTCACTTGCATTGACATTTTCATGTAATCATTTTAAGCAGACTGAGTAGAAGGAAGAATGGATGAAGGGATTTAAAATGAAACAAATGGCCAGAAGGGAAAGAGGTCTCCTGCTCCTCACATGCCCGTGTATGTTTGTATTGACTGTTTCTCAGGAGATCAAAGTATCTCAGGTTCTTTCATCCTTACACTGGCACTAAATATTAGTAAGAAAACTAGGAGAACTGAATATAATAATTTTCATATATGATAAATGACTTGCGTCTCAGAGTGAGCATGCGAAAAACAACATATGTAATTGCTGTCGGAGGCGGATGCATGCTGCTGTTTGGGAACGCAATCATGTAAGACATCATACAGAAATACTCTGATGACAGACTTTGCTCAGGCATTTCAGAACTATGATAACAACATTTCAGGGGCTGTGGAACAAGATCATGCAGTCCGCTGCTGGTCAAGTTATCACACCTCATCGCAAATTCAGTTATTTTTTTATATGCGCTTAGAGGAGTTTATTCGCCAAATGCATTTCCAATGCACATTAAAAGAGGGTGTTAGAAACATATTCCTGCACTTGAAAAAATGCGCTTTGCAGGAACTGAACATTTTAAGCTAAATTAGCCATAGCTCTGAGTGATCAACATTTAGCTAGCTAACCTTCTACTGATTGACAGAACTTTTTTAACTATGTCAGATTTGTTTTTACTTATTTTTTTTTTTTGATAGGACAAACATTCTTCACAATATAGCCTAACAGGGTGGAATTTAAGGGTGGGACAACCAGGATAACATTTCAAAAACTAAAAAACAAAGTTTACCTCAGTTTGTACGGTTGAATTCCAGTGGGAAAAATAAATGAAAATGGTCTTAATTGAAATTGCAGTTGGTTTTGGAAGGCAAGAAAGTATATACTAACAAAGTGGAAAATGACTTTAGGGACATGGTAATTGAAGAAAACTATAAAAATAAAACAAGCTATAACTTCACATGATTTATATGTATGATTAGAGGCAGTTTAGCCTAGTCTATAACATACTTTCAACATTTTTATAATTTCATTTCTTGTGGAAGTTGATTACTTTGCACTGATGACAAAATTTAATGGATACATCAATAAAAGATGCGTACAATGCAAACTAGTATTTATAATGTATATTATCTCGGTTAAAGTGATGAAGACATAAATATCCAATTTAATCAATTTCTTATAATTATTTGACTCGTTTTAGAGAAAATATGAATAAATCATTCAAACCCAAATGTCACTATATACACCAACAGTGACCCACTTATAAAGTTACATGCGTGGACACTGTTACTTTAGGCTAATCAGGAATTTACCATTGTTTTGCTGTAATTAAAAGCATGGTAAATTTGTGCTTAGCCTAATGTGGTTTTATTACAAATACCCAAGTTAAACTATGGTTACTTTAGTAAAACCTATGGCTTAATTCAAACCAGATCTGGATAACAAACTCTTCATTCAAGCTCATTAGCGTGCTAAAGGTAACAAAACATAAAGAGTTAAAACACGTACCGAGTCTGTAGCCTCCAACAGTCTTTTCTTCTTCAGTGGTTTTACCGGTGGATTTACTGGACTAAGATGGTCACAGCGCCCCCTACAGTTCGAGAAGTGCTAATCTCTCTGAGTCAGAACGAGGTGTTAGTAGATATTCTGTCTGCACCTGCTTTCTCACTTAAATAAAGACTGCACATTTAATTTCAGTGTACAGCGTCATGCTTGCAAAGCCCAAAATTCACAATTACGTTTTTGAAATTTATAAACTAATGTGGTTAATGGTGTATAAATAAACACTTCATTCAAGTCATGTTGCTTAATGACAATCAAATGTGACAAACGGGACACTAAAATGAACATATGGACACTTCAGAGTCTTTCTATAGGTATGTCAATAAATTTTTTGCCTATTCTTTTGAATTCCGACATACTCGTCAAGTTATTCATGTGGTATATAATAAAGAAGCATGAAATTTCATATTTGAAAGAAAGTAGGCAAAAAGTACCTGGATTAACATCCATTTCCAGCAAGATTCTGAATTGTGCATTCGATAGACACTTACTGTTCCATGAGACCGGAGCAGATGAATGGCTTTTAAGTAACACGACCGACTCTAGTAGGTCATGTGACTGTAACACCATACTCAGATATAGTTCTTGCATCCTAATTCAAATTAAAATGTACTTCCTACTCACTGTATGCAATTTCAGTACAGTTAGCCTAGGATGTCTGAAATACAGGTGCATCTAAAAAAAAATGAATATCATGGAAATGTTGTTCATTTTTTTGTTATGTAATTAAAAAAAGCAAACTTTCTTATATTCTAGATTCATTGCACACAAACTATGTGTTTATGTCAGCAGTGTCAGCAGATGGAAGCATAAAGTGCTACAAAATCTCCTGGTAGATGGCTGCATTGACTTTGGACTGATAAAACACAATGGAGCAACACCAGCAGATGTCACAGCTACCCAAATCATCACTGACTTCTGAAACTTCATACTGGACTTTGGATTCTGTGCATCTCCAGTCTTCCTCCAGACCTTGATTTCCAAATGAAATGCTAAAGTTACTTTAATCTGAAAAGAGGACTGTTCTGTTTTTCTGGTTCAGGAGTGGCTTGATTCTAGGAATGTGACAGCTGTAGCCCTTTTCCTGAAGACATCTGAGTGTGGTGGCTCTTTATGCGCTGACTCCGGCTTCAGTCCACTCCTAGTGAAGCTCTCCCAAGTTTTTGAATTGAATCACTCTCAGTGCAGTTCTGGAGATGTTCCTCATGTGTTCACGTCTTTATTTAGAGAGAGGAAAGACAATGAAATCAGCGCGAGCGTTATGCGAGCTTCCGTGTTTAATGAATGAAGACGCGCTTCTGCTCCATTCCTTGACACAGACACGCAGAACATGCAGGATTCATATTTAAATAGACTTTTCCGGGTTAATATTTGCAGATATTAGTCCATTTCGCGATTTGATGTAAGTGCATGACCGACTTTTGATTAATTCATTTAAAATTTGACCAATTCCGTGACATTCCGCGTTAAACTGTAAATTCCATTTTTATGACTGGATTCCGCGATTCCGTCCGCGTTTCATTGGGCCCTACAGTAGACATCTGCCTGCCGTTCGCCCTACGCCTTAAAACTGAAGTATCTCCATATAATGGAGCCAGTTGTCTTTTTTTTTTTTTGACTAGTTCTCTACACGCGAGGTGAGAGGGGACAAAAGCAAGGAGGCGGGGGGCGAGCGAGCGGGGGCGAGCACAGCACAGGGAAGGCAAACAAGCAAAGTGGCGGAATCAGAATATAAACAATATATCGATATATACGATATGTCAAAATCCATATCGTGTTTAAAAAATATCTCGATATATTTTAAAATATCGAGATAGAAATGGATAGTTTATAAACAATGGCTCGTTCTTGATGAAAAGAAACCAGTCCAGCAATGAAAAAGCAGAGTGATTTGCTAGTGAAAGTGAAGTGACATTCAGCCAAGTATGGTGACCCTCAGAATTTGTGCTCTGCATTTACCCATCCAAAGTGTGCGCGCATGCACAGGCATCATTTATGCTGCGGTGCCCGGGGAGCAGTTTGGGGTTCGGTGCCTTGCTCAAGAGCACCTCAGATGTGGTATTGCCGTCCCAAGACTCGAACCCACAACCTTAGGATTAGGAGTCCAACTCTCCATTCACTAGGCCAATGACTTTCCATCATGCATTTCACCACATAAAACATGCCTTATGAAACCTAGGCAATCATATTATTGTAGTATTTTATTTGGATGATTTTTAATAGTTCTGTCTGGTTTAAAATTATTGCTCTACTCTGTCAAACATTACATTATATACAGCACTTGGATCAATCCACCGCATTAAAAAGTTAACTGCCACCTACTGGCAATAAGAACTCAATGAACACTTTCAGGACGAGCCAAACAAGATTTCTTTCCCAGATTGACTGATGAAAGTCACTCTGATGATTCTGGAGCAGTTTGTTCTGTAGTGTGTTTGTTCTGGTGGGTCTGAAAACTACCTAAATAAGCGAATCTCTCGCCGCAGATGGAGCAGGAGTAAGGTTTCTCTCCTGTATGAACTCGCTGATGGACCTTAAGGACGTCTGATCGAGCAAACGTCTTTTCACACTGTGAGCATTTGAACGGTCTTTCTCCAGTATGAGTCCTCTTGTGGTTTCTAAATGTACTATGTTTACTGAAATTCTTCCCACAGATGCTGCAGTGATATGGTTTTTCTCCAGTGTGGCCTCGCTTATGAAATATAAAATGAGATGGATTTGAAAACTCTTCCCGCAGTAGGAGCACAGATATGGTTTCTCTCCGGTGTGTGTCCTCTCATGACAATTCAGATTAGCAATCTGACGGAATCGTCTGTCGCAGTGTTTGCACTGATACGGTTTCTCATCAGAATGGATTCTCTGGTGTGACTTTAAAGAGCTTGAGTTTGTAAAGGTTTTCCCACATTCACTGCACTGATACGGTCTCTCATTAGTGTGGAAACGTATATGTTTCTTCAGATGAGATCCGTAATTGAATCTTCTCCCGCAGTGAGGACACTTGTATGGTCTTTCTCCCGTGTGGATTCGCTTATGAACAACAAGATTTGCTTTGGTGCTGAAATCTTTCCCGCACTGTTCACAGTGAAACTCCTCCTTCCCGCTGTGCTCTTTTGAATGAAGTCTCCTCTCTTCTACGGTAGGAAAGCTGATGTTGCATCTCCTACATCTAAAGCTTTTCTGTTCTGTGTGTGTTCTCTCGTGTCTCTTTAAATGGCCCTCTGAACTGAGTGTTTTTCCACAGGTGCTGCAGGAGAAACTCTTGACCGTCAGCTGCTCTTTAGATGTTAAGTCTGTCTCTCCATCAGAAGATGAACAGCCTTTATCATCTGAAATAAACAATGATTATAATAAATTCTGGGTTTTAAAACATATGAAGTATTTGTGTGAAAATCTGCAAGTTTATTAAATAAACCCATGCATAGACACATTGAAAAATGAATTTGGAAATGCAACATCCGCCAACCATTTCATCATATTTTACAACGTCATTTTACAGTATAATACTGCACCCACAATGTTTTTCTTTTATTAGTATATATATCATAAAAAAGTAAATTAAATTAGATTTCTGGTCAAATTAGGCTGCCATACAAACAGACACAGCAAATATGTCTCTTAAAAAACACATTCTAGCTCACAAGAGAGGAAAAATATAATCCCAAATACCTCAGAAAATCTTTACTCAAACCTGATCAGATCATCAGAGACCATCAGCCAATATGAACCTGATCCTGAAGAGTCTGCTGACATTCAAGTGTTAGAGAAAACGAACCTGGAGGGATGAAATCTTCATCTTCTTCATCACCACTGTCGTCATCATCATTATCCTCATCATTATTCTCCTCCTCCTCTTCCTCATCATTGTGTTGTTGTTTCTCTGCGGTGGTTTCTTCTCCTCTGCTCTCGATCAGGTTCCTGCAGTCCACCAGTTTGACGGAGCACATCTTCAGCGGCGTCTGCAGCGTCTGCTGTTCTCCAGCGTTACAGTCAGAGGTTTGATCAGTGGATTCATGATCCTGAGCATCAGTATAACAGAGTAAAGTGAGGCTGAGCTCTGAGTCCTGTGTGTCTCTGGATCTCTGATCTCTGACGCTCCAGACTGAATCCTGAGCTTCTGTCCCATCAGTCTCACGCACCCAAACCTGCTCCACATCCTGACAAACACAATCAGTAATATATCTAGTGAGAGTATGATTAACAATAAGACATTGATTCACACAACAATCAGTCCATATTAGCAGCTAAAGATGAAATGAAGATCTGATCAAACCTCTCTGTACAGTTTGTCTCCTCTTTCTCTCAGCTTTGCCTCCAGTGAAGCCACCTCTTTCTTCAGCTGACAGATTTCTGTGATGAAATCCTCAATATCCAGCATGGACAGATCAGTTCCTACTGATTTACAGCAGACCACATCCACCTGTGCTTTCATGATCAACATCTGAACACAAACACATAACGATTATTACAAGATGCATTTATAATGGACTAAATCAAACTACAAATCTGAGCAGAACTACACAGATATGAATAAATAAAATTAACTTCTGGAGAATATTCAGAAAAATTATTGTCAGATATAAATGTATCCATTTAGACACATTTGTTTAGTTTCACTGTAGAATAACGAATGCCAGCTATACAATATTTTATGAAAATGTAGCACATCATTTTTACTGCATTTAATGAACTAGGCTATACATTGTTGCTTAAATATGACTATATGTGAGATTGAATCGATTTTAGGCATCCTTCAAAAGTGTCCAGCATACAAATGTCACAATTATATGGTTAATGTAAGTAAAACAATGGTGCATCTGTGCTTAGCCTAATGTGGTTTTATTACAAATATCTCATTTATAAAACTATGCTTACTTTATAAAAACATATAGGTTAATGTTCCTAAACCAGATTTGGATAACGAACGCTTTATTTAAGCTCTTTAGCGCACTAAAAACAGCGAATCACCAAGAACATAGTTAAAACGTACCATGCCACCAACCGTCTTTCTTTCTGCAGCGCTTTTACCGTTGAGCTAAGATCGTCACAGCGCCTCCTACAGTACAGTGAGAGAAGTTCTTCATTCATGTTTAACAGCGGTTAGCATCCAACTTCAATGGTGTATTACCGCCACCCTCTGAAATGGAGTATGAACCGGAGCTAGACAAAGATAACTATATCTATAAAGAAGACACTTTTATTCTCCAATTTCTTCTACCCACTAGAGCCAACCCAATACCCATCAGTTCAATACAGATAAACATTTAGACAGTCTCTTATGTACTTCGATTCCCATCTCTGGAACTCCAAACGCAACTCGTTTGCCCAGATTGAGGATCCTTAGACCCATCAGTTTAAATATCCAGATACCCTTTATACTACTTTTTCGGATAATTACAAAACACTTCTTGTAAGTGACTATTTAATATCTTCAGATCCACAATAGGTTGAGAGTGTCTGTGTAGTCAGCAGTTCTTAATTGCGGGTTAGCAATTTTTAATTTGAAAAAATAAATAAATAAATAAACATTTAATTTCAGTATACATCATCAGCATGCATAGCCCAAAATATACAATTACATTTTTGAAACATAAACTGTGTGTTTATTAGTTGTTCTACAGTAAAATAAAAATGTAGTTAATTCTAATTATTATGGCAAATGTGATGTTATCAAACTGCAATGAAATTCAATAGCGAGTGACCACACAAACAGAAATATTTTTGGGGAAAACAATGTTTTTGCTGTTATTTCTGTACTTATTTGCCAAGCTCATTGCACCATTATAGTATAGGTAAATATATTATTGCATTTCTATGTCTGAATCAGTACTATGAATGGGAGAAAGTGCAACGTGAAATAAAAATAATAAAAAAATATCTGTAAAGTACAAAATTATAATAGCAACTGCTAACAGTTGGAGAGTTCATGTCGGGCAGTTTTTGAGATCAAAAAATGACAAAAAAGGAGCATGTACTAATTCATATACTGCATCTGAAAAGATTATTACTTTGCATTTTCTTAAAAAAAGTTTTACACATGTTGTCATTATTGCATGATCTACCAGAGTTGCTTTACTGCCTTTCACAAATCCTCTCCTGTGGCTTCATATGGGGCAGTAAAATGTCCATCATATGTATGCTTTAGTCCTGTTAGATTGATTTCAGTAAAAGTTTAGATTACAGCAGCCCCATCATTCAAGTATCTTTCACTGGCGATAAGTGTGCAGATAAGTCGATGACAACTGTTAAAGTGAATGAAATACACTGCTGTCTAGCTGCCAACATGACTATGCTCGGCCACATCAAAGAATCTGATGAATGCTCAAGTAATTCTTTTGAAGAATATATATATTGAAAGACTGGAATGTTTTTCCATGCAAATGAAATTTAGGGTGATGCAAAGAAATGTTCCATGCTGCTCAGTGTGTGTGGTGCTAAAACATATTCCACATTACGTTTACAGTTTGATGAGGAGCTGAATAAATTGGTGGCTCAAATAATTTTGAAGCAGCTTCCATTGGATGACAAAGCAGCCACTAAATGACTATTAACACTCTGTAGCCGCATTGGGTTGTACATAATAATTAACTCAAATGATATATAGGGAATTTGAATAATTAATCAGGAATATGATTAATATATATCTCATATGACAGTTACACTAAATTTTATTGATTATGAAAAATAGCTCAATTGCATTTATCAATAACTCATTACAGGGCACTGTAATTTACTCATTAATATGTCAATATTCCATTCTTCATATCAATTATTGTGATATCTCTTACTGTAAATTACTGCAAATCCAACAGTGGTTTGTCCAGCAAACGGCCGTAAGATTAACTTATCAATTTTCAATAAAGTTATCACTTCTTATAATTCAAGGAAAAATATTCTCTGGCCATGAA
>NW_020525525.1:0-38130 GCF_003368295.1 Carassius auratus | reverse complement strand
ATTAAATTAGATTTCTGGTCAAAGTAGGCCACCTTACAAACAGGCACAGCAAATCTGTCTCTTAAAAAACACATTCTAGATCTCAATAGAGGAAAAATATAATAATTTACCATTGTGTTCACAAATACCTCAGAAAATCTGTACTCAAACCTGATCAGATCACCAGAGACCATCAGCCAATATGAACCTGATCCTGAAGAGTCTGCTGACATTCAAGTGTTAGAGAAACATCAAACGCTCATAAAAGGAGAAACAAACCTGGAGGAATGAAATCTTCATCATCCTCCCCATTATTTTCCTCCTCCTCTTCCTCATCAGTGTGTTGTTGTTGTTTCTCTGCAGTGGTTTCTTCTCCTCTGCTCTCGATCAGGTTCCTGCAGTCCACCAGTTTGACGGAGCACATCTTCAGCGGCGTCTGCAGCATCTGCTGTTCTCCAGCGTTACAGTCAGAGGTTTGATCAGTGGATTCATGATCCTGAGCGTCAGTATAACAGAGTAAAGTGAGGCTGAGCTCTGAGTCCTGTGTGTCTCTGGATCTCTGATCTCTGACGCTCCAGACTGAATCCTGAGCTTCTGTCCCATCAGTCTCACGGCACCAAACCTGCTCCACATCCTGACAAACACAATCAACTTATCAATACAGAATCATATATCAGTTGATTCTGACAGTCATGAATCTATTTTGAACATTAAGTAATAGTTCACCTAAAAATGGAAATTCTGTCATTAATTACTCCCCCCTTTATGTCATTTCAAACCTGTAAGTAGGGCTGGGCGATATGGAGCAAAAATATATCTCGATATATTTTGCTATATCTCGATATACAAAATATATCTCGATATCTTTACAGGAAAAATAACCCCCCAAAAACTACTGTAAAAACAAATATTCCAAATATTACATGTTTAAGGGCCCTATGAAACGTTTAATTTTTTTCTTCACCATATGTCTTATACCTAATTCTGTTTTAGCATGTGTAATTATTTAAATTTAATTTACATTTTTCTGGTTCTCAAATGAAGGCATAAAACATTCATTTAATTTATCTTTTAATTATTTAAAAATTAAGCAAACTTTTTTTATTTGGTAAACAAAGGGGATTTACTATTAAATAAAATATGGAAGAAAATGTTGTGTATAATCAATAAAAAATTTGTTCTTTTCATTTTAATAGAAATAGTAGTGGCTATGTACATTTGCTGAACAATAGTAATAGATTTCTGGCAAATACTTTATTTTTGACGGGTTTACCATTACAGTTCTGTGTATGTGATACTACAGTCTATGATGTGATATGTGAGGCTAGTTTTACTCAAAATCAAACGGTCAAAAGCTCATGAAGTGACTCTAGAGCAGATGTTCCTCATGTGTTCATGTCTTTATTTAGTTAGATGAAAGACGCTTAAATCACCGGAGCTCACGCCACGTTCAGTGTGTGTGTGTGTAATAGACGAAGACGCGCTTCTGCGCCATTAAATTAACACAGACACGTAGAACATGCAGGATTCATATTTAAATAGACTTCCGGCTTAACATTTGCAGATATTATTCCATATCGCGATTTGATTTAAGTGCAGTGACCTACTTTTGATTAATTCATTCAAAATTTTGACAAATTCCGTGACATTCCATGTTAAACTGTAGCTAAATTCCGTTATGACAACTGGATTCCGCGATTCCGTCTGCTTTTTCTGCATCGCCGAAATCATAGGGCCCTACAGTAGACATCTGCCTGCTGTTCGCCCGACACCTTAAAACCCAAGTATCTCCATATAATGGAGCCAGTTGTCCTTTTTTTTGACTTTTTATTTTAGACTAGTTCTGTACATGCGAGGTGAGGGAAAAGTAAGGAGGCAGGGGGCGAGCACAGCACAGAGAAGTCAAACAAGCAAAGTGGCGGAATAAGAATTAAATATAAACAATATATCGATATATACGATATGTCAAAATCCATATCGTGATAAATAAATATCGAGATATCGCCCACCCCAACCTGTAAGCCCTCTGATCATCTTTAGAACAGACACAAGAGCTGATGATTCAGAACAACTGAACATCCTCAACAATCTCCCCATGATGCTTCTACTCATAACTCTGTGGTTTGCAAATTTCAGAAATTATCATATCTTTCCTTGACCCGGTTTGAAGTCGTCAACTGAAAAATGTTCACTGCACAACCTCATTTGCTTGATGTTTCAAAGCAGTAAATCAACATCCCGCTCAACAACCATAGCTTCAGTCGCTCTGAATCGCTCTGATCAGCATTGGTGATGTACTTTTACGAACTCTCACTGGTTTCTCACATATCAGGTATCCAGGAAATGCACACTTTAGCACCATTTGAAAGACTACACCAAGATGTAAAGCACAATTAATTAGGGATGTCCTGATCTGATCCACGACATCAGTATCGTGCAGATAACGGCCCAGAACGCTAGATCGGAGAGAAGAAAAAAATATGATCCGATACCTATTTAAACACAAACCATGGGAAAATCTCGCTTAAACAATTGCCTAAATGCTTGAATATGAGCATTTCCCTTGCTGTGACATCAAGTTACTCGCGCAGCCTTTCACATGATAAGAGTAGTAGCCAATTATACTTGCATGAGTATGAGATTTAGCTAACTTACAGAATAGCCATGTAAGTGGTGTGAAAGTATTTTATCCTTAGAGGAAAAAAGGCCAACGGTCAAATGCTAAATTTGCGATGCAAATATTTGAGAGGATTTATATTTATATGAACACAAAATGTTTGTTTTATATGTATATTAACGTTTACTTAAACATTTAAACAGAATTATAAAAAAAAATCATTTCACGATGAAGACCGTAGACAGGCTAAGCACACATTATGCACTCATGTTTGTGGCTGGACAACTTTGCCCGGGAACAGACAACAGTAGTCAGGTGGCCAAAATAAGGAAAATAAAAAAGCACAAGATGAGGCCCGTGCATCACTCTTAGGTACTTTTATAATTCTGTAAAACTTTTTTGGATTTTGATAACATTAAGTTAATAACGTGTTTTTTGTAATAAACAGTTATTCATTAAATGCAGGTGGTGATAAGAGTCACATGATGAACCAAAGCCCATCACAAGCAGCTTTTAAATAATAAAATGCATAGAAGCTGAACAGATTGTGATTCCCACAAACACTTAAGGTTTTTTTAAAGGTTTGATAGAACTGTCCTGGAAGACATGCCAAGAGAGCATTGTCTCATTGTCATGGACTACATATTCTCTTCTCACACACCACTCTGTCTGGCTGTATTAATCGTTGTTTGTGTATGCTGTGGTTCTGGTACTCGTGTCTTTGCATCCCTGCTTGTCACCGTGATTTGTTCTGTTTTTTTGCTGTGTTGGCCTTTTTGTTCTCTTTTATTAAAGTTATAATTTCCCTGCATTTGGACCCAGACCCTGTTTCTTCCTCTGCACGTCCTACCACGCCGTGACAGAATACAGCCAGCCACATGGGTCCATCAGGGAAGTTCCTCGATGTCCGCCAGGGAGACCGGAGCATCAAGGATTACGCCAGGGACTTCGTGGTGGCGGCTCGTTTATCGGCTGCGGAAAAGACCTGCCTTATGGTCTATTTCTGGGGAGGCCTAGACGAGCCCTTCAAGTCCCTTATGCCATTCTGGCACCCGAGGAAAGGCTGGAGGATTACATCAACCTGGCTCTGCAGTTGAGCGGCTCAGCCGTCAAGGTGGAGTTAGCTGCAGAGCCTGCTCAAGGTTCTCCCGAGGCGACAGTCCAGGAGTCACCAGAAGCCTCGTCAGCTGCACCCAGTGCCTCACACCTTTTCCCGGAGCTTCACGGGCTGATATGCTAAATGCAGGAATCACCGCTTATGTCGGTGCGAGCAGCGTGGTCAGCTCGCAAGACTCACAAAGTGGTGGAACCTGCTGATGTTCCCTCTTAGGCAGCGGGGCTCACTGCTAGCTTTGCAGAAGCCGCAGATATGGTTCACAATTCCCCCGAGGTGGCGGTGACTGTTCAAAAAGCTCCAGAGGCGGTTGTGTCCGCTCAGGATTCCCACGAGGCGGCGATGTCCACTCACGATTCCCCCGAGGCGGCGGTGTCCGCTCAGGATTCCCACGAGGCGGCGGTGTGCGCTTAAAGGAGCTCCAGAGGCGGTTGTGTCCGCCCCCCATCATGTACACCTTCTACAGAGGCACCATCAAGAGCATCCTGTCAGGCTGCATCACTGTGTGGTATGGCGCCTGCAATACATCCATCCACTCTGCAAAGCATAGCGGGAAGATCATTGGTGTCTCTCTCCCCTCCCTCCAGCACATTTACGGAACCCATCTCAATCGCAAAGCCCTCTGCATCGCAGGTGATCCCACCCACCCGTCACACAGCTTCTTCAGCCTGCTGCCATCAGGGAGGAGACTGCAGAGTCTCCAGGCCAGGACCAGCAGACTGTAGGACATCTTCATCCACCAGGCTGTCAGGAAGCTGAACTCCGTCCCAAACTTGCCCCCTCTCCCCTTTTCTGCCACAGACACCACTGAACTAGATTTTTAGGCTCTACTGTTAATGTTAATGTCTGTATGCACTGGGGGTCTGGGAGTAACGCAATTTCGATTCTCTGTATGTATGTACATGTGGAAGAATTGACAATAAAGCAGACTTTACTTGACTTAACATGATCAGTAGAGCAGTGTTGTGTAAATAAGGTCCAGTTGGTTGCATGATTTGTGATTAGTCATGGTTAAAACTTCTCTTGAGATCAAAAGAGGCAAGCAGAGTGTGGAAGTCAGCAGACAGAGGTTTATCTCGGTGGATGTTGAAGTCTCCAAGCATAACTAGAGGAGTACTATCCTCAGGAAAGGTTGAGAGCAGCACATCTAATTCTTCCACTAAGTTACGTAGTGGCCCTGAGGGTCCATAAAAAAAACTACACAATGGATTTAGGGTAGGGTCATAGTGGTTGAATTTGGTTCAAAGGAGCTGTTAATATTAACAAAAGTTAAAGGAAAACATTTCCAATCATTAGAGATAAGCATACCAATACCTCCACCTGTTCCAGTCAGATGGGGATTGTGTGAAAATTAGAAATTATTGTTCTGCAGGAGTAGCAGTTTCCACTGGTTTGATCTACGTCTTTGTCAGGGCAAATAATCAAAAAGTTTAAAAGGTATCGGGAAGAGTTTGTGTAGGGAGGGCTTATATTGTCCCAATAAGGAGGCATCAATTTAAAAATTATAATTTACACTAAATACGTTATTTTTGGATTATGTTTTATAATGCACTACAATACCAAGGAGCAGATAATTGCCACTATTTGCAATAATAGCAGAAAATCCACATGAGACTTGGTTGTGATACGACCTCACGCTCTGCAGCAACTTTTTTAAAACTTAAATTCAACAAATAACCAATATTAATACATCTAAAATGCAAAATCATACAATCTACTCAACTTTTTTTCTGCAGCGCTGCAGTATTAAATTTATGTTCTTTTGATTCAGCTATGAGGTCATGCTGTGACATATCGATCAGTGTTGGTCACTCAGAAACACATGATGTGAATTTGCAGGTCAGAGTTCACCAAACTTGAACTTTGCTACGCAGCAAAATACCTTTGCATGGGCTTGTGTTTATGGTCTGATGCATTCACATGCCTATGAATGGAAGTCATTGGAAAGAAAATTATAGTGAGACAGAGGGCTTAAATATAACCTCTGCCTTCTTTTTGTTTTCTTTGTGCACAAAAATATTCTCGTAGCTTCATTAAGTTAAGAGTTAAACCACTGATGGCACATGGACTGTTTTAACTATGTTCTTGCAATATTTCTGAAACTGGGAACATTTCAGATGCTTTGCTGTCTGTGGAGGGTCAAAAAGCTCCCAGATTTCATCAACAATATCTTAATTTGTGTTCTATAGATGAACAAAGGTCTTACAGGTTTGGAATTACACAAAGGTGAGTGATTCATGAAATAACATTCATTTCTGCATGAATTATCCCTTTAATAGAAGCTATAACATTTTTACTGGACAAACTAACAGTGACTGAGCTGAAAGATGAAATGAAGATCTGTTCAAACCTCTCTGTTCAGTTTGTCTCCTCTTTCTCTCAGATTTGCCTCCAGTGAAGCCACCTCTTTCTTCAGCTGACAGATTTCTGTGATGAAATCCTCAATATCCAGCATGGACAGATCAGTTCCTACTGATTTACAGCAGACCACATCCACCTGCGCTTTCATGATCAACATCTGAACACAAACACATCATGATTATAATATATATACAATATTTATATATTATTTATTTTAAATATACATTATTTATAATGAAGTGAACAAACAAAAAATAAAAGCATAACTACACAGAACTGAATGAAGAAAATTCACTTCTCGATATTCGGAAATGTCAAATATAAAAAGTATTTGATGAGACTCACATGTTTAGGCTAATTGTTGAATAGGAATATATTCTTCATAGGAATATCTCAAATCTATCACTTCAATTAAGCTGCATTTAATAAACTTAACACTATAACTTAAATACGACAGTTAATCAATTTTAGGCATCCTTCCAACATTTCCAGCATACTACAAAAGTTATATGTTTATATGCTGGACAATTTTATTTTAGGCTATGCACAAATTTACCATTGTAAGTTTTGCTGTAATTATAGTAAGTAAAACAATGTTAAATCTGCGTTTAGCCTAATGTGGTTTTATTACAAATACCCAAGTTAAACTATGGTTACTTTAGTAAAACCTATGGGTTATTTTAAACCAGATCTGGATAACAAACGCTTCATTCAAGCTCATTAGCGTGCTAAAGGTAACAAAACATAAAGAGTTAAAACACGTACCGAGTCTGTAAGCCTCCAACCGTCTTTTCTTCTTCAGTGGTTTTACCGGTGGATTTACTGGAATAAGATGGTCACAGCGCCTCCTACAGTTCGAGAAGTGCTAATCTCTCTGAGTCAGAACGACTGCGTGTTAGTAGATATTCTGTCTGCACCTGCTTTTCTCATTTAAATAAAAACCGCATATTTACTTTCAGTGTACACCGTCATGCTTGCAAAGTCCAAAATGCACAATTACGTTTTTGGAAGATTGTTACTTTCACATAGACTGCTAAGTAAATGACATTGTCAAGGTCCAGAAAAGTATGAAAGACATCGTCAGAACAGTCCATCTGCCATCAGTGGTTACTGTCTGTGTATAGCTCAGTCTTTCGCAGAGGTTTTCAACTCCAGTCCTTGCACCAACAAACTTTTCCTCCCAGATGATTCGTTTCTACCAAGTAAATCTCTTAACTTACACAGCAGCATAAATACTCTTGAAGAACAGTGATGAAATGGATAGTTTAACCATGGCTCTCTCTTGATTAAAAGAAACCGGTCCAGCAATGAAAAAGCAGAGTGTATTTGCCAGAATCTCCTTCATGCATTTCAACACATAAAACATGCATTATGAAACCTAGGTGATCATATTATTGTAGTATTTTATTTTTAGTATTTTTAATAGTTCTGTCGTGTTTAACATCAAATCATTGCTTTACTCTGTCAAACATGACATTATATACAGAACTTGGATCAGTTCACAGCATTAAAAAAGTTCACTCAGTAAGAACTCAATGAACACTTTCAGGACGAGCCAAACAAGATTTCTTTCCCAGATTGACTGATGAAAGTCATTCTGATGATTCTGGAGCAGTTTGTTCTTTAGCGTGTTTGTTCTGGTGGGCCTGAAAACTACCTAAATAAGCGAATCTCTCGCCGCAGATGGAGCAGGAGTAAGGTTTCTCTCCTGTATGAACTCGCTGATGGACCTTAAGGACGTCTAATCGAGCAAACGTCTTTTCACACTGTGAGCATTTAAACGGTCTTTCTCCAGTATGAGTCCTTTTGTGGTTTCGAAATGTGCCATGTTTACCGAAACTCTTCCCACAGATGCTGCAGTGATATGGTTTTTCTCCGGTGTGGACTCGCTTATGAAATATAAAATGAGACGGATTTGAAAAGCTCTTCCCGCAGTAGGAGCACAGATATGGTTTCTCTCCAGTGTGTGTCCTCTCGTGAATGTTCAAACTATTAATATGACGGAATTGTTTGTCGCAGTGTTTGCACTGAAGCAGTTTCTCATCAGAATGGATTTTCTGGTGTGACTTTAGAGAGCCTGAGTCTGTGAAGGTTTTCCCCACATTCACTGCACTGATACGGTCTCTCATTGGTGTGAACACGGACATGTCTCTTAAGATGTGGTCCGTGATTGAATCTTCTCTCGCAGTGTGGACAGTTGTAAGGTCTTTCTCCTGTGTGGATTCGCTTATGAATATCAAGATTTCCTTTGGTGCTGAAATACTTGTCACATTCGCTGCAGTGGAAAGACTTTTCACCGTGACTGTTCAAGTGAACTTTTAGACTAGAACGAATGAAAAAAACCTTGCCGCACTGTTCACAGTGAAACTCCTTCTTCCCGTTGTGCTCTTTTGAATGAAGTCTCTTCTCTTCTGCGGTAGGAAAGCTGATGTTGCATCTCCTACATCTAAAGCTTTTCTGTTCTGTGTGTTTTCTCTCGTGTCTCTTTAAATGGCCCTCTGAACTCAGTGTTTTTCCACAGGTGCTGCAGGAGAAAATCTTGACCGTCAGCTGCTCTTTTGATGTTAAGTCTGTCTCTTCATCAGAAGATGTACAGACTTTATCATCTGAAATGAACAAAATGGTTATCAATTCTGGGTTTTAAAATATATATTTGTTTGTCACTCAAGAAACATACAGAAATTCAGAACATCAGTCTAACATCTAGGAGTAAACAATTTACATTTACATTTAATCATTTAGCAGACGCTTTTATCCAAAGCGACTTACAAATGAGAACAATAGAAGCAGTCAGGTCAACAAGAGAACAACAACAACAGTATACAAGTGCCATGACAAGTCTAGTATAGAACGCATAGCCAGGTATGTTTTTTTTTTTTTTTTTTTTTTTTTATTAAATTAAAAAGACGAAAAGTACTGGTGTTAGTAGGTTAAGTGCAGGCGAAAAAGATGAGTCTTTAGATGTTTCTTGAAAATGAGTAAAGACTCAGCTGTACGAATTGAGATTGGGAGGTCACTCCACCAGCTGGGCACAGTCCAGGAAAAGGTCAGTGAGAGTGATTTTGAACTTCTTTGGGATGGCACCACAAGGTGTTGTTCACTTGCAGAGCGCAAACTTCTGGAGGGCACATAGGATTTAACCAGTGAGTTTAGGTAAGTTGGTGCCGTGCCAGTGGTCGTCTTGTAGGCAAGCATCAGTACCTTGAATTTGATGCGAGCGGCCACTGGTAGCCAGTGTAACCTGATGAGGAGAGGAGTAACATGAGCTTTTTTGGCTCATTGAAGACAACCCTCGCTGCTGCATTCTGGATCATTTGCAGAGGCTTGACAGTACATGCAGGAAGGCCCGCCAGGAGAGCATTACAATAGTCCAGTCTGGAGAGAACAAGAGCTTGGACAAGAAGTTGGGTTGCTTGCTCTGACAGGAAGGGTCTAATCTTCCTAATGTTGTATAAGGCAAACCTGCAGGACCGGGTCGTTGTAGCAAATTGGCCAGTGTTTATATATATATATATATATATATATAAACACTCACAGACTTTTTAAAAATAGAATTAGAATAGTGAGTGCTAAAGTTAGAGGGTCAAATAAAAATTGAAGAGATGGGTTTTAAGCCGATTCTTGAAGCTGGCTAAGGACTCAGCTGCTCGGATTGAGTTGGGGAGGTCATTCCACCAGGAGAGAACATTTAATTTAAAAGTCCGTAAAAGAGACTTTGTGCTTCTTTGGGATGGCACAATCAAGCAATGTTCACTTGCAGAACGCAAGCTCCTAGAGGGCACATAAGTCTGAAGTAATGAATTTAGGTAAATGGGTGCAGAGCCAGTGGTAGTTTTGAAGGCAAACATCAATGCCTTGAATGTTATGCGAGCAGCCATTGGTAGCCAGTGCAAATTGATAAACAGAGGTGTGACGTGTATTTTTTTCGCCTCATTAAATGTAATCTTGCTGCCACGTTCTGGATTAATTGTAAAGGTTTGATAAAACTAGCTGGAAGACCTGCCAAGAGAGCATTGGAATAGTCCAGCCTGGACAGAACAAGAGCCTCAACAAGGAGTTGTGCAGCATGATCCGAAAGAAAGGGCTTGATCTTCTTGGTGTTGAATAAAGCAAATCTGCAGGATCGGACAGTTTTAGCAATGTGGTCTGAGAAAGTCAGCTGATCATCAATCATAACTCCAAGGTTTCTGGCTGTTTTTGAAAGAGTTATGGTTGATGTGCCTAACTTGATGTTGAAATTGTGATGAAACGTTGAGTTTGCTGGAATCACAAGCAGTTCTGTCTTGGCAAGGTTGAGTTGAAGGTGATGGACCATCATCCATGAATAAATGTCTGTTAGACAAGCTGAGATGCGAATAGCTACCGTCGGATCATCAGGATGGAATGAGAGGTAGAGTTGAGTGTCATCAGCATAGCAGTGATATGAAAAGCCATGTTTCTGAATGACAGAACCTAATGATGCCATGTAGACAGAGAAGAGAAGTGGTCCAAGAACTGAGCCCTGAGGCACCCCAGTAGTTAGTTGTTGTGACTTGGACACCTCACCTCTCCAAGATACTTTGAAGGAGCTATCTGATAGGTAAGACTCAAACCACTGAAGTGTGGCTCCTGAGATGCCCTTTGCCAGTAGGGTTGATAGGAGGATCTGGTGGTTAACAGTGTCAAAAGCAGCGGACAGATCAAGCAGGATAAGTACTGAAGATTTGTATTCCGTTCATGCCAGTCTTAGGACTTCAACAACTGAGAGCAAGGCAGTCTCAGTTGAATCTCCACTTCTGAAGCCAGATTGGTTGCTGTCAATGAGGTTGTTCCAAAGAGAAATGCAGAGACTTGGTTGAACACAGCTCGTTCAAGTGTTTTTGCAATGAAAGGAAGAAGGGAAACTGGTCTGTAGTTCTCTAAAAGAGATGGGTTGAGGGTGGGATTGTTAAGTAGTGGAGTTATACGAGCCTGTCTAAATGATGAGGGAAAATGAGAAATTATTGGAGAGTGCTGCAGGTGTAGCAGTGTCCTCTGGTTTGATCCAGGTCTCTGTTAGGGCCATGAGATTAAGCTTTGAACGACTAATAATAGAAATAATGAAATCGGCTTTGTTTACAACAGACTGGCAATTCCAGAGACCAATAGAAAAAGCAAGTAGAGTATTAGCAGACATAGGCAAAGTGTGCAGGTTGTTAAGATTGCGCTGTCTACATTGTGTGATGTGTGGTTCGCTAGTGGTAGTGATAGTAGGGATCTGGAAACACATAGTAAGAATTTGTTATAAACAAAAAACAACTGAAACTGCAATGAAACAAGGAGAAGGAAAAAGAGAAAACCAAAACGATACTTATATTCCCTGCCGGTGCCTCTGTCTGGTGGAGTCACACGGTAGAGTCGATGGTCTTTACACTCTTCGGTCTTCACACGAGGAGGGCTAAACTGGAAGGCTGCCGCGACTGCTGCCGCAGTATACTAACCATTTTTTTATACCCGACAAAACGGAAATTGAATTCAGCTGAACGCACTTTACTGGTTATCACAACAAAGGTCTAAGCAAGCGCATGACACAGCAAATCTGGCTCACTTAAAAACACATTTCAGAGATCAATATAGAAAGAATATATTGAAAAAAAATACTGTCAAAAAAAATAAAATACTGTCATCTCAGAAAAGGAAGAAACAAACCAGGAGGAATTAAATCTTCATCATCCTCCCCATTATTCTCCTCCTCCTCCTCTTCCTCATCAGTGTGATGTTGTTGCAAATATACGTTCTGAAAATATTTCTGTGTATTTTGGTGCAGCGTGACCTATCCCAAACATCTCCCTAAACCTGCTCTCAAACCTCATTATGCCATGAGTACAATCCAAAAACCATGTGGAGCTGCCACCTTAAGCTTGAAGAAACTCCAAATCAGCAGGTAAAACCATTTGTTGATACACCAGTTAGAATAACAAATTAAAGGAAGAAACACACCTGGAGGAATGAAATCTTCATCATCATCATCTTCCTCCCCATTATTCTCAGCACAATCATCATCATCCTCCCCATTATTCTCCTCCTCTTCCTCGTCAGTGTGTTGTTGTTGTTTCTCTGCAGTGGTTTCTTCTCCTCTGCTCTCGATCAGGTTCCTGCAGTCCACCAGTTTGACGGAGCACATCTTCAGCGGCGTCTGCAGCATCTGCTGTTCTCCAGCGTTACAGTCAGAGGTTTGATCAGTGGATTCATGATCCTGAGCGTCAGTATAACAGAGTAAAGTGAGGCTGAGCTCTGAGTCCTGTGTGTCTCTGGATCTCTGATCTCTGACGCTCCAGACTGAATCCTGAGCTTCTGTCCCATCAGTCTCACGCACCCAAACCTGCTCCACATCCTGACAAACACAATCAGTAATATATCTAGTGAGAGTATGATTAACAATAAGACATTGATTCACACAACTATCAGTCCATATTAGCAGCTACAGATGAAATGAAGATCTGTTCAAACCTCTCTGTTCAGTTTGTCTCCTCTTTCTCTCAGCTTTGCCTCCAGTGAAGCCACCGCTTTCTTCAGCTGACAGATTTCTGTGATGAAATCCTCAATATCCAGCATGGACAGATCAGTTCCTACTGATTTACAGCAGACCACATCCACCTGCGCTTTCATGATCAACATCTGAACACAAACACTTGGTGATAAAATACACATTTACGATGGACTGATCAAATCCAAAATCAAAGTTGTAAACTAAGCACATTTTAAGATTGTGCCCATTTCCAAGCATTCAAGCCTCCAGAACTGAAAAATAAACATTGTTCTAATCTATCGCTATTTTCTTATTATGATTAGGAATGATTTGGCGAAAAAAAGAGTAAATAACAAAGTTAGACAGAAACGCAAAAATATAAAGTATTAATTAAATACACACCAGAGCGCTCCAACCTTCTTTCTTCGGTGGTTTCACCGGTGAACAAAATATCGTCAGAGCGCCTCCTACCGTACCAACGAAGGAGTGAGACAATAACAAGCGCTCAAGGTCTGGGTAAGTTAGTTGAAACTCATGTCTTTGTCTTATCTCATTCAAAAATGCCCTTTAATTCTAGTGACGAATTCTCACTAATTTATTCAAAACTACATTTAGGTATGATCTTATTTCTTACTCAGATGTGTGTGTAGAGGTTGTGGCTCCAGCACACACGGAGGCGCTATGAGGCTCTTCGGCGAGAGGAAACAAACCATAGAACGAACGAGAGAAGAAGAGATAACCGTTTGAACCCTCAACCGGTGCGTGTTTTTAGCATTTTACACCATTTACCACAGTTGTATTTATTTGTTTGTTCTATTTATATCATTGATCTCTTTCAGGGATTGTCGGTTTTGTCCATTTATTGGTTTGATTATGAAAATTAAGCCATACCCCCCTTTTTATCGTTATTTTGTGCCGAACGCTAAATGGCTTCATTAAAAGCACCCTCAGACTGTTAAAGCTTTTAATGAAGATTGCTCATCATACAATATTCTTGCTTAACGCGCAAAAATTAAACGAAACACTTGCTTAACGCGCAAAAATTAAACGAAACAAACGCCTAAACACATTTCTCCAAAGTCAAATTTATGTATAGATCAGCCCTGCTATCGTTGATGAACGTAAACAATCATTTTGAGGCTAAATCAGTGTAATTTCATTATAAATGCATCTTGTAATGATCATGACGTGTTTGTGTTCAGATGTTGATCATGAAAGCGCAGGTGGATGTGGTCTGCTGTAAATCAGTAGGAACTGATCTGTCCATGCTGGATATTGAGGATTTCATCACAGAAATCTGTCAGCTGAAGAAAGAGGTGGCTTCACTGGAGGCAAAGCTGAGAGAAAGAGGAGACAAACTGAACAGAGAGGTTTGAACAGATCTTCATTACATCTTTAGCTGCTAATATGGACTGATTGTTGTGTGAATCAATGTCTTATTGTTAATCATACTCTCACTAGATATATTACTGATTGTGTTTGTCAGGATGTGGAGCAGGTTTGGGTGCGTGAGACTGATGGGACAGAAGCTCAGGATTCAGTCTGGAGCGTCAGAGATCAGAGATCCAGAGACACACAGGACTCAGAGCTCAGCCTCACTTTACTCTGTTATACTGACGCTCAGGATCATGAATCCACTGATCAAACCTCTGACTGTAACGCTGGAGAACAGCAGATGCTGCAGACGCCGCTGAAGATGTGCTCCGTCAAACTGGTGGACTGCAGAAACCTGATCGAGAGCAGAGGAGAAGAAACCACCGCAGAGAAACAACAACAACACACTGATGAGGAAGAGGAGGAGGAGGAGGAGAATAATGGGGAGGATGATGAAGATTGTGCTGAGAATAATGGGGAGGAAGATGATGATTGTGCTGAGAATAATGGGGAGGAAGATGATGATGATGAAGATTTCATTCCTCCAGGTGTGTTTCTTCCTTTAATCTGTTATTCTAACTGGTGTATCAACAAATGGTTTTACCTGCTGATTTGAAGTTTCTTCAAGCTTAAGTTGGCAGCTCCACAAATGTTTTTTGGCTTGTACTCATGGCATAATGAGGTTTGAGAGCAGGTTTAGGGAGATGTTTGGGATAGGTCACGCTGCACCAATATACAGAGAAATATTTCAGAACTTATATTTGCTTTTATGTTTTTTTTGTGTTTGAAACTTGGGGACATGCAACTCAAAGTTAATAGAATTATTACTATGTTCCTCCCAGATGAAAACACCAGCTCATTTTCTGATCAAGAAACGGCCTCAACATCCAAAAAACAACTGAAGTCCAAGAGTTTCTCCTGCAGCATCTGTGGGAAAACATTCACCAATAAGGGAAATTTAGTGAAGCATGAGAGAAGACACACAGAACCGAAAGACTACAAGTGTAAGAGATGCAATATCAGCTTTCCTACCTTAAAAGAAAGAATAAATCATTCAAAGGACCACTGCGTGAAGAAGGAGTTTCGCTGTGAACTGTGTGGGAAGGTTTCTTCCTCGTCTGGTAATCTGAAAATTCACATGAAGACGCACACTGGCGAAAAGCCTTTTCACTGCAGCGAATGCAACAAGAATCTCAGCACCAAACAATCTCTTATCAATCATAAGCGAATCCACACGGGGGAGAAACCATACAAGTGTCCTCAGTGTGAGAAAAGATTCAGAGATTGCTCCCATTTCAAGTCTCATATGCGTTCGCACGCCAGCGAGAGACCGTACCAGTGCAGCGAATGTGGGAAAACCTTTAAGCATCCCATTTGTCTAATATCACACCAAAAATTACACTCTGAGAAAATGCACCAATGCAAACACTGTGACAAACGATTCCGTCAAATTTCTCAGCTGAAATGCCATGAGAGGATGCACTCTGGCGAGAGACCATACCTGTGCGCCGACTGCGGGAAGAGCTTCTCCGATCCAACTCATTTCAAAGTCCATCAGAGAATCCACACGGGAGAGAAACCATACCAATGTAGTGTTTGTGGGAAGAGATTCCGTCAAAACACTAACCTACTGAAGCACAAGAGGACTCATACTGGAGAAAGACCGTTCAAGTGTTCCCAATGTGACAAGATGTTTGCTCGATCAGACGTCCTTAGGGTCCATCAGCGAGTTCATACAGGAGAGAAACCTTACTCCTGCTCCATCTGCGGCGAGAGATTCGCTTATTTAGGTAGTTTTCAGAGCCATCAGAACAAACACGCTAAAGAACAAACTGCTCCAGAATCATCAGAGTGACTTTAATCAGTCAAACTGGAAACAGGACTCGTTCAGCTCATCCTGAAATTGTATATTGAGTTTTTTTAAAGGGATAGTTCCCCCCAAAACTGTAAATTCTGTCATTAATCACTCACCTTCGTGTCGTTCCAATCCTGTTAGACCTTTGTATATCTTTTGAACACAGATTAAGATATTTCTGATGCATGCAGAGAGCTCCCTGATCCTCCATAGATCGCAAGAATCCTTACATGATCAAGTGGCATGAAGAGCTTTAAAATATTAAGTATCACATACATAACTTATCCGTTATGCAATACTCTCCAAAATGTCTCTTTAGGGTGTCGCAGAGGAGACAAATTGTCAAATAAAGTCGTTATTTTTGTTTTCTTTGTGCAGAAACAATATTGTTGTAGCTTTATAAAGTTACGGTTGAACCATTGATGTCACATGGATTATTTTAAGGATCTCCTTGCTATGTTTCTAAACCTTGATCGTGTAAGGACACTTGCTGTCTATGGAGGATCAGAGAGCTCTCGGCATGCATCAAAAATATCTTAATCTGTGTTCCGAAGATAAACGACGGATTTATGGGATTGGAACGACAAGAAGGCGAGTAATTCATGACAGAGTTTACATGTTTTGGGTGAACTAACCCTTAAATGCCAGTAGGAGGCAGAGTCCCATTGAGCTTTCATGTGATTTGGGATTAGAGATGGACTGAATGTTGAAGGCTGTGACTGTAGTCATGTTTGATTATTGACTATTCAAAAGTAGTTGGGTATTTTCATTTTTTTAATCAACTTAATTTTGAGATATTATCTTTTATATGCACTGAGAAAGAAATAATGGGGGGTCATTGATAAATGTAATAAATTGCATGTAATAATGTGTTGACATCCTGAACATGTACTGTATTGTTTTGGATATGGCACACTCAAGCCCTGGAAACAAGGTAATAATGTCTTATTATTATACGACCAGAATTAAGCAAATATGGGTCTGTAAAATGTGTATGTTAATTAGAATCACATAATTAAGCTTTATACACACGCAAAACATGTATGTATGGGGAAGGTTGGATTTATTGTTAAACAGGGATGTTGCATTGAATGTTTTGCATTGCTAATTCCATTTACAATGGATTAGATGGAACATAATAAAATGAATATCTGTTTTTATGTAATAGTCTTGCTGGTTATTATTTATAGACGAACAACTGTTGTTCATTCTTAAATCAGTTGAGGATGAGTCATTTGTATTAGGGAAGAAGGGACACCTTGTGGTTGGAGTATTTCACAAACTGGTGATAGAGTCTGAAGAAACAACGAGGCGACGTCTCTCTTGAGACGAGGAGGATTGCAACAGTATCGGAATGTTTTTCTAGTTTTTAGGAAATGTGAAGAACCTGTATGTATTCCTTTGAGCTTGTCCTGTAGGCAGAAACGGGGTCTACAAGTGCTATTGAAAGATCTAAAGACCTTCAGGACGTGAAACAGTAGTCAGCTAGAGACTGGTTTTCTTTGGGAATTCCTTCAAAAAGCCTACAGAAATACATAGATAAAACATACTGTTAACGCTTTCCTAAGATGTTGCTGAAATGGACATTTCTTTTGGGTGAGTAGATTTAGTTTTATTCTGTTCACGTGTGTGGTGAATGTTTTTGTGTCATACTGAAGTTGGATTAGTAGCCAGACTTCTGGGAATATGTGTGTCAGAGACCGTAAGAGCGTTATATGTGTGTGTTTGTTTTAAAGAGTATTCTCGTCCATTTCCGTTGTGAGTAATCTTAAACCAGAGATACGCGAAAGCGTGTACTGTACCAAAGTATCGCGTTCATTGTGCACCAACACGACACACACTCGCAAACAAAGCCATTGATAATAAGAATGATATCGTCCTATGAGGAAATTTGAGGAGTTATGGAAATTATGAGGAGTTTGTTTTTCTCCATAAAAAGTGACCTACACACACGCATCCAGTACTGTCCAGACACACCTACAGATAATTTTTTGTCAGATGTGCCGTTTCCTAGGTCTTATCATAAATCGCTTTAAAGTCCCCCTTCTTTGAAAGGAATGGAAGCCAGTGCAAACATGTCCCTCACAAAAAGGCATCTGTCTGAAGAGGAATACAGTCTCCAGCATGCTGCGTCGATTATTTCTGACTCGTCACAGAAGCAGTGTGGCTTGTATTCAAACTGTAGTCCTTTTTAAAAATCTTTCTTTAAATGTGCAAAATGCAATTTAGAAGAATAAGAGCTTATGTAAATATGACCGTTTATGATTACAGCCATAGGAAGGTTCAGCAATCCCTCGTAGTTTGTCAAAGTAGCACTCATAGTTTCAATTTCACGATAGCAATCATGATGTACAGATTTGATCTTAAACTGATTAAGTCTTAAACTGTAGAAGTTGGCTAAGTTTAGCGAACATTAACAACACCCACATGGAAAAATACTATAGGAATTTATAGTAAATAGTGTTTTTCAACCTTACTATAGAGAAATACTTGAATTGATTTGTAATCCTATAGTTGCTGTGATAATAGAACCATACTAATATAAATAAATTACCCAATAGTGTACTAAGATTTCTACAGTTGTAGGGTATTCTATACTAAAATATACTACAGTTTACTGTACTGGGGCGTAGCCATCTTTTCAGAAGTGAGGGGGACAGAAAACACACACACACACACATATATATTTGCTGCCATTACAATATAATATAAAACATTACAATATAAAATTTCTGTAATCTATATAGCCTACCAATCAACAGTTTTATAAGTAAATTTTTTTGATGTTTTTAAAGAAGTCTCTTCTGCTCACCAAGCCTGCATTTATTTGATCCAGAATACAGCGAAAGCAGTAATATTGTAAAATATTTTTACTACTTAAAATAGCTGTTTTCTATTTGAATATATTTTAAAATGTAATTTATTCCTGTGATCCAAGCTGTATTTTCAGCATCATTACTCCAGTCTTCAGTGTCTCATCCTTCAGAAATCATTCTTAATATGCTGAATTCTTAGTATTCTTTGATGAATAGAATGATCCACAGATCAGCATTTATTTGAAATAGAAAGCTTTTGCAACATTATACACTACATCATTTAAAAGCTTAGAGTCAGTATAATTTTTATTTTTTGGGGAAAAAAAATGGAAATTAATACTTTTATTTAGCAAGGATCCTTTAAATTGATCAAAAGTGATGATAAAGTCATCATTTTACAAGAGATTTATATTTCAGATAAATGCTGCTCTTTGGAACTGTCTGTTCATCAAAGAAACCTGAAAAACGTCTACTCAGCTGTTTTCAACATTATCATAATACGTTTTTTTTTTTTTTCTTAGCAGCAAATCAGAATATCAGAATTATTTCTTAAGGATCGTGTGACTGGAGTAATGAATTTATTCTATACGAACACACTTGTCCGAAAAAGTGCGGGGGACGAAGTTCCATGATGATAAAAGTGGGGGGCACATTGTCCCCCGCGAAATCTACGTCCCTGTTTATCGGTTCACTAATGCTAGTTTGCTGTAGCATTAATTAACAAAGTGTAAATACTATAATATATACCATATATTACACTTTACTATAGTAAGGTTCAAAAACACTATAGTATTTACTATAAATTACTAAAGTAATTTTTTTTCATGTGGGAAATTTGGCAAAAATCAGCAATATGCTAAACATATTACAGTTTGGTGTGGCTCTCTGCTTCTCTTTTTTTTGTAAGATTAAAATCCTTTCAACCACACAAAATAGGTTAAGTATTCACTTCTAAAATAATTTATCCAGAAGAGAATATAAATGAGTGAGGCGATTAAAAGCAATAACCTTAACTTTTTAATATTGAGGACCTGCAAAATCTTCATTTGATGAATCTACGATTTGACTGCAAATTGCATGCACATTCAATGATGTTATACAGCCATATTTTAATATCAAATTTTTAAAACAGTAAGTCATTTTACATCTTTATTTTACATTGTTTTTCTGTCACCTCCAGGTCTCTTTCTGCCGTCATGCAGTGGATGTGCGAGTGGATATACATTTGTTAAAGGGAAATGTGTTGGTAATTATGACTTTATTTAAGAATTATGTTGTTTGAATAGTAAACGTCTGTATCCCAGATCGTACACACATGTCTGTAAGATGTTTGTTAAAGTTCTCTTGATCTGGAAAGCATCTGTCTAGAAACATCTTTCAGATGTCAGTTTTACATACATTCTAAATCAGAGCATGATTAATGAGGATAGATCACCTATTCAGTTGATCGATTAATGGCTAAGTACATTTGTAAAGGACTCTTACCAATCAATCTCTTGTTCTCCTTATGTTTCTATATGTGTGTATAACACAATTCAGCAGCAAATGAAGACTGAAGCCAGGATGTGGTTTTCCAAAAAATCTTTACTCCAATTTCAGTTTAATAGGAAATAACTAAAGTCACATAAATCACTATTTACAAAACTAACTTACATCACATTACTCACTTGCATTACACTGCTCCTTTAAATTACACCGCTCCTTTACATTACACTGCTCCTTTAAATTACACTGCTTCCTTACATTACACTGCTCCTTTACATTACACTGCTTCCTTTACATTACACTGCTTCCTTACATTACACTGCTCCTTTACATTACACTGCTTTCTTACATTACACTGCTCCTTTACATTACACTGCTCCCTTTACATTACACTGCTTCCTTACATTACACTGCTCCTTTACATTACAATGCTCCTTTACATTACACTGCTTTATTACATTACACTGCTTCCTTACATTACACTGCTCCTTTACATTACACTGCTTCCTTACATTACACTGCTTCCTTATATTACACTGCTTCCCTTACATTACATTGCTTCCTTATATTACACTGCTCCTTTACATTACACTGCTCCTTTACATCACACTGCTTCCTTTAAATTACACTGTTCCTTTACATTACACTGCTTCCTTATATTTCACTGCTCCTTTACATTACACTGCTCCTTTACATTACACTGCTTCCTTACATTACACTGCTCCTTTACATTACACTGCTTCCTTTACATTACACTGTTCCTTTACATTACACTGCTTCCTTACATTACACTGCTCCTTTACATTACACTGCTCCTTTACATTACACTGCTTTCATACATTACACTGTTCCTTTACATTACACTGTTCCTTTACATTACACTGCTTCCTTACATTACACTGCTCCTTTACATTACACTGCTCCTTTACATTACACTGCTTCCTTATATTACACTGCTCCTTTACATTACACTGCTCCTTTACATTACACTGCTCCTTTAAATTACACTGCTCCTTTAAATTACACTGCTTCCTTTACATTACACTGCTTCCTTTACTTTACACTGCTTTCTTACATTACACTGCTCCCTTACATTACACTTTTCCTTTACATTACTCTGCTTCCTTACATTACACTGCTCCTTTACATTACACTGCTTCCTTACATTACACTGCTCCTCTACATTACACTGCTTCCTTACATTACACTGCTCCTTTACATTACACTGCTCCTTTACATTACACTGCTTCCTTACATTACACTGCTCCTCTACATTACACTGCTTCCTTACATTACACTGCTCCTTTACATTACACTGCTCCTTTACATTACTCTGCTTTCTTACATTACACTGCTCCTTTACATTACACTGCTCCTTTACATTACTCTTTTTCCTTACATTACACTGCTCCTTTACATTACACTGCTTCCTTACATTACATTGCTTCCTTACATTACACTGCTCCTCTACATTACACTGCTTCCTTACATTACACTGCTTCCTTACATTACACTGCTCCCTTACATTACACTGCTTCTTTACATTACACTGCTTCCTTACATTACACTGCTTCCTTACATTACACTGCTCCCTTACATTACACTGCTCCTTTACATTACACTGCTCCCTTACATTACACTGCTCCCTTACATTACACTGCTTCCTTACATTACACTGCTCCCTTACATTACACTGCTCCTTTACATTACACTGCTCCTTTACATTACACTGCTTTCTTACATTACACTGTTCCTTTACATTACACTGCTTCCTTATATTACACTGCTCCTTTACATTACACTGCTCCTTTACATTACACTGCTTCCTTACATTACACTGCTCCTTTACATTACACTGCTTCCTTTACATTACACTGTTCCTTTACATTACACTGCTTCCTTACATTACACTGCTTCCTTACATTACACTGCTCCCTTACATTACACTGCTCCCTTACATTACACTGCTCCCTTACATTACACTGCTCCTTTACATTACACTGCTTCCTTACATTACACTGCTCCCTTGCATTACACTGCTCCTTTACATTACATTGCTCCCTTACATTACACTGCTCCCTTACATTACACTGCTTCTTTACATTACACTGCTTCCTTTACATTACACTGCTTCCTTTACATTACACTGCTCCTTTACATTACACTGCTCCTTTACATTACACTGCTTTCTTACATTACATTGCTTCCTTGCATTACACTGCTCCCTTACATTACATTGCTCCTTTTCATTATACTGCTTCCTTTACATTACACTGCTTCCTTTACATTACACTCCGTCCTTAAATTAGATTGCTTACTTGCATTACTACAATATTACCTGATAAGGAAAGAGAGAGGAGGAGATAGACAGAGGGAGAAATAGAGGGAGAGAGGGCAAGGCCCCGAGAATAGAGTTCCAGCAAAGGAAAGACTCAGTAAGGAACAGCTAGAAGAAAGAAAATAACCAGAGCAACATTTACAGTCTTCTTTTATCCCTTCCTTGACCATGTGATTAAAACCCAAATGTGAGACATTAAAACAGTCCATTTCAAATGACTCTTACAAGTCAGTCCTTTTTAGTGAATAAAAAAGGACACTGCACTACGATTAAAGCAATTCAAATACCAGAGAGCAGATAGAATTAAGTTTGGGATACCGGCATCTAAATTAGGTCAATTTGAATTAGAGATCAACAACGCTGACTGGGATATTATATTACAGATAAATGAGAGGAACTTTTGTTGCACTTCCTTAACTGAAGCTGTAACTAACTTGGTAAACAAATATTATATTCCTTTGAAATGCTCAAGGAAAAATTTATCATTACCATGGTTAAACAGTGATATTCGTAATCTTCTAAAATAAAAAAGAGACCAAGCTTTAATAACTGCATTATTTTCTAAATTAAATACAGATCGTTTAATCTATAAAGGTCTCCGAAACAAAGTAGTACAAGAATTACAGAAGTCAAAAGTATCACATTATAATAATATAATATATATAATATAATATAAATAATAGTGCCAAAGGTCAAAGTACAGCCCTATGGAAACAATTAAATAATTTAACAAATAATAAGCAGCAAACAATCAAAGAGTTACAAATAGATGAAAAAGTAATTGATGATAAAGGTTCTCTAGCATATTAGTTTAATAAATACTTTATAAGTTGCGTAGATGAATTGGCTCAAAATTTTAAACCAGTGTTATTAAATAATAAAGTGGAGGATGAGCTACCAAATTAATTTTTTATTACGGAGATTTGAAGAAAATAGAATAACTGAAATTGAAAAGCTTGTACCGAATTCAACAGTAAAAGATGTTTACAATTTAGATATTAATTTAATAAAAATAAATAGCACCATAATGATAGCTCCGTTAACTCATCTGACAAATGTATCAATTAGATACTGTATTTTCCCTAACACATGGAAAAAAGGCTGTAGTTACATCAAACTTTAAATCAGGGGATACAAGCCTGATTTCAAATTATCGAGCAATATCAATCTTGCCGGTTTTGTCAAAGATTTTGGAGAAGGTTGTAGCTGAACAATTAATAAACTATCTAGAGAGCAATAACCTCCTACACAAACATCAATTTGGTTTTAGAGCCCAGCATTCCACAGAAACAGCTATATGTTATTTCTTGGAAAAAGCTAGACAGTCTGTGTATGAGGGTCATGTGATGGGAGCAGTATTTATTGACCTAAGAAAGGCATTTGATACAGTTAACCATACTATTCTCTTATCTAAACTGAGTGCATTTAATTTTAGTAAACGTTCAATTGGGTGGTTTACCTCATATTTAAATCTAAGAGATCAGTGTGTTAAAATTGAGGATACAAAATCATTCAAATAAAATGGGTTTACCACAAGGCTCAATCTTAGGCCCCTTGCTTTTTAGTTTGTTTAAAAATGATCTACCATGTTGTTGCCCAGATGTTGAATGTCAGCTTTATGCTGATGACACAGTAATTTATACATTGGCTAAATCATCTGCCAAGGTTGCTTTAAATAAACAAATGGAAATGATATCTATATGGCTCCAGGAAAATTATCTCAGTCTGAATGTTAAGAAAACTGTGTTTATGTGCTTTTCTAATAGAAAGCAAAAAGAAAAAGTAAAATTCAAGTAAATAATAAAGAAATAGAGGAGGTAGATGAGCTTAATTCTTTAGGTACTCTTTTAGACTCTCAACTTAACTTTGTTAAATTTGTCAAAAAAAAGCTGTCAAAAATAGTAAGCAGTAACCTAAACTGTTTTAGACTTATTAGAAAATATATCTCAAATGAGGCAGCTCATCTTTTTATGCATGCAATGATCTTGTCCTGCATCTCATACTGTATTACAGTTTGGACTCAAACAGGTGATTCCTTAATCAAAAAAATTTAAATGTTGTATAATCGTGCTCAAAAAATAATGGATAAAAAGCCAAATCGATGGCATCATTGCAACGTCTTAAAATTTTTTAATATGCTAAGTTTACAAATTTTAAAAAGCTATATAAAATTTATTTTTTAAATGTTTGCACAATAAATCACCATCTGTTCTATGTAAACGGATAAAGAGACACGATGATACATGTAGAATCACTAGGAGTTCGGCAGGTGGGAATTGTAGGATACATTTTAGTAGAACTGCACAAGGGCAAAGAGCCTTTTCTATTGAGGGCTCCAAACTCTGGAACCTGTTGCCAAATGAGTTTAAGGCAATACTTGAAATAAAGTCCTTTACATTGAAGGTAAAGCGGTGGTTTAAAATAAACCAGAACTGCACGCATATTTAAATGTATGTATAAGTGTAATGTAAAGTTTTTTTTCTTTTCTTATACATATAATTCAGGGAGGTATTTGAATATATTTAAGGGACATATTGTGGTAGTTTTATTCTTTGTTTTTATTTAACTTTTTTAGAAAAGCCTTTCTAGAGACCTGAGATGCAAATTAGCTTATGCTATACTCTCTATGTGCAATACATATTTGCCAGTTTTGACTGGGATAATGTTTCTTTTGTACTGTCCCTATACAAATAAACTTATAAATAAAAAATAAATAACTATTTTAAGTGATTTCCCCAACGAAAATGAGCAATCTTTTATTTTCACAAACAGATACAACAAACAGAATCTATTTGGCTTGATTAGTGATTCTTAGACATTCCAAACAATCCTTTTATAGCAGCACATGCTATATATGATGAATGTTACATTGGATTTGAACAAAGAAACTACAGCTGAGCACTTTATTTATAGTTCTGTAGTTCTATTTTAACTTTGTAATGATGTTTCCTTTCTGACTGTCTTACAGATATAGATGAGTGTGTGACAGATCCGGGTCTGTGTGGTGATCATGCTCAGTGTTTCAATACACCTGGAAGTTACTACTGCAACTGTAATGAAGGATTTCGATCAGCAGCAGCCAATTTCACAGCAACATCGGGGGAGTGTATTGGTACGAGAGAGGATTATGGGATAAAAGAGTCCACTACTGTGATTTAAATACTGTAACTAATATCAGCTGCTTCCCCCAACAGATATCAATGAGTGTATTGAGAAAACACATGAATGCCAAGGTGATATGAAGTGTAAGAACACTATCGGCTCCTTCGAGTGTATCTGCCCACCTGGATTTCATGAACCAACAAAAGGCTCAGGATGTGAAGGTGAACAGCTTCACTCATAGTGCTTTTCTCCATTGGCTGTTAATCAAACCAAATAACATCTTTACAATTCAGAAATCACCTTTTTTCATTAAAGGTCTGGGTTTTATTTTCCAGAAATTAGGTTTGTTTACCATTAGTGCCATGTTGTTAAAACTGTGCTTATATCTATAACTAAAAAGGCCTGTATTAGATAAAAACACTGACATTTTTATACATTATGTTGGCTTTCCCCGAAAGCCCCGGTTAATTCCTGACCCTGATTATAACTATCCAATATCCATGTGATGCATTTAACAGTTTTAAAAATATAATATAAGTACACAGAATCAGTTCTTGCCACCAGATCAGAGGAAGAAAAAGCAATTATATGCCATGAAACTGTATTATGCTACTTCTCAACATAATTTGCAATATGACTTTGCATGCAGGTACCATTAATTTATCACCTAACCAATGAAAACATTATATTTGCCTTTGCAAAACATGTTAAAACATCAGATTGAAAGGATGTTTATTTGTCACTCCAGAAATAGATCAAGGTGAGCATTTTGCATTTCATGCCGTGAGCTCTGGTGTTTGACAAAAGTTTTAGATAATCTTGGGTTTGTCATAGAAAAAGAGACTTTGCAAACAGTACGAGTTGCCTCGACATAACCTCATTTAGTCTGGCTGATGCAATCATTAACATGTTTGCACATGAAGCGATAAATGTGTTTCCCAGCGTATCTCGCTAACTGCTACCATTAAACTACTTTACATGTGAACACGTTTGTCTGTGTGTGTGTGTGTCGGCTGCAGATGTGGATGAGTGTGTGTCCTCAGTGTGTGGAGTTCACAGCAGTTGCATTAACACACTTGGCAGCTTCCACTGCATCTGTTCTCCAGGGTTTCTCAAACATGAGAACGGCTCCTGTACAGGTGAGCATCTATCCTGCAGCATAAATGGCTGCCCACTGCTCCAGGTGTGTGTGTGTGTGTGTGTGTGTGTGTGTGTGTGTGTGTGCAGAGGTGTGGACTCGAGTCATGTGACTTGGACTCGAGTCAGACTTGAGTCATGAATTTGATGACTTCAGACTCGACTCGACAAAATGTACAAAGACTTGCAACTCGACTTGGACTTTAACATCAATGACTCGTGACTTCTCTTGGACATGAGCCTTTTGACTCGAGAAGACTTGCTACTTGCCATGAAAACCTGGGGGAAAAAAAGTTCACACGGCTTACAGAGCCCCGCATGTCACCTTTAGGAGAAAAAAAATCCATCCGTGGCTACGATTTTGCAATCTGTCCCCTCAGTTTATAAACCGTTCTCACGAATTCATAAACCGTTCCCTCGGTTTACCAAATCGTACCCAAGGATTAACAAACCTTGCCCACGAATTCCCAATCTGTGCGCTTAGATTTTGTAAACCGTACCCTTGGTTTTTGAATCCGTACCCACGAATTCATATTCTGTGCGCACGCTTTCGCAATCTGTAAACTGACACGCATTTGTAGCTCCGCCCCCACCGGCAGATTCATTTCTGTTTATTAAACATTATTTTTCATAGTATCCAATGAGTCCACGATCAGCATTCACAAAATAGTCTTCTTTTTAGCGTTTATTTTACATTAACCACCAATAGGATAAGACACAGCCGCCTGTTTTATGGCCAAAAAAAAAAAAATGCTAAAAAGAAGAAGAAAATAAGAGTAAAAAGCAGTACAAAACAAATAATATGCCGATTATGTTTTCATTCCTTTTCTCTCTAACTGAACGCAATGTTATTTTTGGCCTCATCATTATTTAATAATAACATTAACAGTGAAACATGCATCTAACTCCGGCAGGTAGGGTGGGGTGGGTGGAGCTTAGTATAATAAAATCACAAAAATAAGTCTTCATGCATGTTATGAAAGAATTGTACACAAGCATTTCCAAAACTGTCAAAGGTTATTTTAAAATGAAGCAATTCATGAATTTTCTTGTACTCATTTATTAAGCCTACAAATTAAAATTATAAAAAAAAAATATATATTATTATACAGGTTATGCATAAGAATCTTTTATCCAAAACAATTTACAACAGAGGAAAAAATTACTCCAGAGTTAATCACAATGCCAGGTTTATTGTAGCTACAATAATAACCAAGATTATTCCTTTATTATTATTAAACCTATTCCACATAATAATATTCAGTGAAACTGTATGTTAACACGTAGCTTGCTGCATGAATCTGTGAGTACGATTTACAGATCCGTGGGAACGGTTTGCGAAAGCGTGCGCACAGATTATGAATTTGTGGTTCCGGATTCAAAAACCGAGGGTATGGTTTACAAAATCTGAGCGCACGGATTGAAATTCGTGGGCACGATTTGTTAAACCGAGGGAACTGTTTATGAATTCGTGAGTACAGTTTATAAACTGAGGGGACAGATTGCAAAACTGTCGCCACGGATTAATTTTTTTTCTCCTACAGGTGACGTACGACACCTGAAGTTGCACAAAGAAAGGTAAGTTTTGAAAGAATGCTAAGCACCTTATCGGATGTACCATACTGTATCAATGAGACCGTAAACGCACATCTCCCTTGTTGGTTCATGCTATCAAAAATAGGGATTTTTGAACCCGGATTATATGAGGTACATGAGTGTAGCACACTCAGATGGAAAACCTCGCCAACATCATGTCAATGTCCATTTTATTTCTGTGGTAAGAGGACTTGAAATGACTCGAAACTAAAATGGTAGGACTTTGGACTCGACATGAGACTTGTTGGCTTTGACTTTTGACTCGACTCGGGACTTGCCTCATCTTTGACTCGACTTGACTCGGGACTCGAGGGCAAAGACTTGAGACTTACTTGTGACTTGCATAACAATGACTTTGTCCCACCTCTGTGTGTGTGTGTGTGTGTGTGTTCACTGCTGTGTGTGTGCACTCTGGGTGGGTTAAATGCAGAGCATGAATTCTGAGTATGGGTCACCATACTTGGCTGAATGTCACGTCACTTAATTTAGTTGGCCTCTTCACCCTTTTAATATTTCAAAGTAATTTGCTTCTAAATAATTGCCATGTTGTTTCATAGCAAACATTTGTGCTTTGCTGAATCAAACCTTGAAGTAGTAGATGAGATTACACTTTCTGATTATAATTCACGATGAATGAAGTTTATGAGGTGGTGACTCTTATATATTGACTGTCATTCAACTATTACTGACCAAAAGTCCTACTAAACAAATAACGGAGTAATACTTCAGTGTTGAAAAAAAAGAACTCTACCGGCTCAGGCTTTTAGTCGTGAACACTTAATATAAAATCATCAAAAGTGGTGACATTTTTCATACTGCAGTGCAGGATGGTAATTTTTACTATGGTTTTCCCAACCATGCATTGCAGCATGAAGAAGTTGGTTGATTGTTACCATTGTCGAGATGATGGATGTTGATGACTCATCATATAAATAAGAGCTAATAGCTGCTCACTGCATAATACTGATCTCTCTGTCTCACAACACTTCACACATTGCTACATAGAAACATCAAACAGAAACTCAAGAATCAAGAGCCCAACTAGAGCAAACACTGATCTCCATTATGGTGACGCAATTTTACCCAATAAAACATCAACATCTTATCCTCTGTAATCCTCAATAACAGCACTTGTTCATCACTAAAGCACAATTATCCTCTTTGAGGACTTGGGATTTTACTTGAAGAATTGGTTGTGACTTGAAAAGGCCAAGTCTGCCCACCTAATCTAAATTCTAACAATATTATTAAATAAAACGATATCATAATAGGAATCAACATTCATCCATCTTCTCTCTCTCACAGACAAAGATGAATGTAAAGGGGTTCCAGATGTTTGTGGCACAAACGCCAACTGCTCCAATCATCAGGGCAGCTACAGCTGTAAATGCCATGAGGGTTACAGTAACTATGGCAATAGCCAATCAAAATGCACTGGTGAGTGTTCAGTTTGTATGTGCACATCAGTGTTCATGGTGTAGATGCTGATGTGGGAAACAATTAACTGTTTTGTTGCTGTTTGCAGAGATGAGCTGCGACCACTTTGAGTCTGACACAGAGGACACGCCTGCAAAGGTAGAACGACTCCTCATGATTATTTTGTTAGAACTTAGTTAAAAATCAGTCTTTAGAGTTTGGTTTCTGTGTTTCTTCTAGTTGAAGACTTTACTGGCGGTGTTGAGGAGCAGCTGTGAGTCTCTGCGTGGCCCAAATGGCCATCAGACAGGAGAGCAGTTGCTGGAGGTGAAACAAACAGCCCTCTTCCTCTTTCTGCTTGCTTCTGCATTTCTCAGTTTGACCGGGAATATTCCTCTAAATCTCTCTTTGTTTGACAGAACTTGTTTACTTTCACCGACGAGCTGCTGTCGGGTGAAAACATCGCTGACGGGAAGATGCTGAATCATTGTCTGGACGCGGTGGAGAACAGCATGCGTCTGATTGGACCTCAGCTGAAAGAGCCTGTGACCAGGATGGAGACGCACAACACCTGTGAGAAACAACATGCATTACACATATTCATTGTGTTTCTGGTCTTCAATCAGTGAAAACATTCTTAAACCAAATACTTTACTTTAGATGTGCTGTGTAAAATTAGGTTCATAGAACTTGCAGAAACTCTGATTACTGAATGGAAATACTGTTGTGAAAAATATATTTTATTATGAACACAGATTTTCACACATTTGTAATTGTTATTTAAGACTGAAATCAGTTCTGTGTAGACATGTGCCTGTATTCGGTGATGCGATATATCACAGTAATTAATATGCACGATATTGTTATCGTGGCCACTTCTAAATCCTGTGAATAATGTTATATATTACAAATTATTCCGACTTTGGAATGCATTTTAAGAATACTATTCCCATCAGCTGGTTAAAATGCACAACCCTGCTGTATGATGCTTAAAAGACAAAAGTGGCTCTGATGTAAAAAAAACAAAAAAACAAAACACACATGAGACGCACATGGGGAACATGTGAGAGACGTGCTGAATGAAAACACATTCACTCTCTGACAGCAGATGGAGCTAAACTGCAGAAAAATAGCAGCCTTTACTCTGGAAACCCCATAAATAAAGCAGCTGTGCTACTTTCTAAAACGTATTTAAATAGCCATTCAGAATTGTGGATTTGCAATGGTGTTCATCACAGCCAAATACTTAAATGTTTAGACTTAATAGGCTATTTATTTTCAAACTTCTTTTTTCATTTTAATCTGGACTACAACATGCCCTAGAGTTTATATTCTTTATTGTTAATTCACACTTTACGTTAGGGCTTAATTAGTTAACATTAGATAATTAATTAGTTAAAATAAACTGCCAATGAAAAATTATTCGGAACATTCATTAATCTTAGATATTCCAATATTTAATTAGACGTTGTTAAAATCAAAAGATGCAACTGTGTTATTTAATGATATAACATGAACTAAGAGTTGTTATTTTTTTTTTACAAAGATTAATAACTTCTGTAGCGAATGTAGATAGTGCTCATTGTGAATGTTAATGGTTAACTAATGACGTCTTCTTGTAAAATAATACCTGTTGGTCTTTGTAGTTCTTTTGCACATTAATCTGTGTAAAACTTTTAACTTAAAATGTTTCTGTATTGCTTTATTGTATTTAAATGTTCAGATATTTTTGTTATATTGTATGACGACCCCTTTTTAAAACTAAATTTCAATACAGTGATTATACCATGATCAAAGCAAGGGCAAATAATCCCAACAGGAAAAGTTGATACCGGCATATTGCTAGTTCTGTGTGATCATGTGTTTGACAGTTGCTGAGGTTGCGGTCATGCGGGGGCAGACTCCGCCCAGCGGGCGTGTCATTCTGAGCACAGACTCCGCCCTCTTCAACACCAGCTGGGAAACAGTTGTAGGCATATCATATCCAGGTACAACTAAAACCAGTGCATATATATGTACCAATGAAACCATCAGCACTTTCATGAGGAGATGTGAATGTTCTCTTGGTCACAGGTTTTGCATTTGCGGCTCTGGTCAGTTATAAAGATCTGAACTCTTCGAGTGATCTGCTCCACAAGATGAGCAATGAGAGATCAGACGATAATAAGAGTGTCACTTATCAACTCAACTCTAAAGTGGTGACGGCCGTCGTCAGTAATGCAGAAACCAAGCAGCTGTCAGAGTCGGTGACGCTCGTCTTTAGACACGTGGAGGTGAAGATACTGACAGATCAGCTTATGACCAGCACAAGATCTCACTGGAGACATTTCATTTGCAGAAAATCTAACATTCATGTATTTTTTTCCGTTTTCTGAACTGTCAATCAATATTCAGGAAAGAGTGGAGTCTGAGGGCGTGGCTTACTCTTGTGTGTACTGGGATGAGACTGAGGGGCGTGGTCTGGGCGTGGCTGTAAGAGGACTGAGTCTAACAGCACTCATACAGTGTGTTCCTGCTCTCATCTCAGTAGTTTCGCTGTGCTCATGGCTCTCTATCCTGTCCAGGTACATCTGTGAGCCAGAAAACAGGGGTTTAACATATTTAATTCAGATTATAGATTAAATGTTGATGATTTTCCCTCTTCCTCTCCTCCAGGACTCGTTTGATTTGGTGTTGATCACACAAGTGGGTTTAGTTCTGTCTCTGGTCTGTTTATTTCTCTGCATCCTGACTTTCAAGTTCTGCCGCTCCATCCAAGGAACCCGAACCAGCATTCATCTCCATCTGAGCATCTGTCTCTTCATTGCAGACCTCGTCTTCCTCTGTGGGATCACCAGTACTCACAATCAGGTGTGTCTGAGTGCAAAAACTACAGCTAACAGGAAACATTCTCAGAACTCTGGCCAACATTCTGGAAAGGTTCTCTCAAAGTTACAAACAAACATTCTTCCAGTAACTTTAATAGAACATGTTCAAAATTATATGCTCTTGAATTATGGTCTCAAAACATAAGCACAAAAACATCTTTAATTCATTCATGGATTGTTTACCTGAAACAGTTGTAGGTGGATGTTACTAGATATTAGTGGTCGACCGATATATCGCCATGGCCGATGTATTACTCGTTTGCCATCATCATTAAGGAAATATACATTTATATAAATTAAACAAATCTTTGAATGACTGATGGACATTTAATTTGCAAACTTAATCAAATCCATCTGTGAGATCTTGTGAAGATTGGTAATTTTTATCCAGCATGATCACATGTTCTATGCATGACGGTCGGTCCTTGTGACCTTAATGCTCTAAACATTTTAAACTCATGATTTCAAATTATGCTGTGCTTTATGCATTTGCCCACTGTCATATTCATGTCATTTTTTCTGTGTGCTGTTTTTTAAATCAGTGTTACCCTGGCTTTATTTGAAAAATATCTTTCCCAATGGACATAAACTTACCAGAATACTGAGTACCCTGTTAGTTACAGTGTTTACTTGCTTTATAAAGAGATACTCCACTGCAAAATGAGCATCTAATTAAACCTTTTGACGAGCCCGTCTGCTTGGGTGTGGTAGATGGTTGTCCGTAGATGCTTTATGCAGAGCAGCCGGCAGATGTCAGCCATTAGTCGGGTCATAAATGGGGTTCCCTGATCGGTCAGGATCTCCGCTGGGATGCCGTAAGCTAAATAAAAGGAACAGCTTACTTGCGATGTTTTTTATTGGTAATCAATAAATAATTAAAATAATAATTTACTGGTATTGTGTGAATAACATTGTGGATGTAATCCACAAAACATTTACTGTGAGCAAACCTGAGGATGCCCTGACGTGTGTTTCTCTCTCAGGTAGCGTGTGGGATTGTGGCCGGTCTGCTTCATTTCTTCTTCTTGTCTGCGTTCTGCTGGATGCTGCTGGAGGGGGTTCAGCTCTACCGGATGGTTGTGCTGGTGTTTCACACCACATTAAAACACATCTACATGTATTTGGTCGGATACGGAGTCTCTCTCGTCATCGTCACCATCTCTGCCATCGCCTTCCCAGCAGGATATGGGACCAGTAGACAGTGAGTGTCTGCATCCAGCACTGTTTATTTGTAGAAGTGTGTCTGCAGAAGGCATTATATCACTTTGGTATGCATTTTGATCTCAAAGTACACTGGTACAATTTGTCTAAACTATGCAAACACCTGGTGACACCTCTGTTCATGCGCAGTATTCAAAACAATCAACAGCAAAAGAATGAAGAGTTCTACCTGTCAGAGCCAATTTTGGTTTTGCTTTTAAATAATTACTGAGCATTTTATTTCTCTCCAAGCTGGCTCTGTTTGTGTGTGCACTGAGATGAGGAAACACCTGAGAAACAACACGAGCCTTGTATCTTCCCTTGTAATGACTGTAATCTCATGTGGCTTCTTATCACATAATGGTGCAGAAATACATTCTATAAACTGTAATAAAGACTATGTCGATTAGCAATTGATTATAATTAAAATACCAGAGGTGGTTTTAAGAACACATATAAAGTTGCCACAGTAGAGAATTTCTTGTCTTAATGTTCTTTTTGAATGTCATCATTCAAATCGCTTCTGTCATCTTTTGTTCAGTTACAGCAAAATATAACTTTTGTCCATATTAGGGATTTCCTAGAGCGTCCTGAGCTCTATTACTTATGTGACGCATATTGGGATTTTTTGCGCGAGGGTGCCCTCTGGCATCATGAAACGGACATTGCATTTGTTTATAGCACTTAATAATGGCAAATCCCCCCAAAAAAATACTTAGAAATATGATAGACAATGTTTTCATGTCTTCATACAGATAGTTTTAATTAAAGTGCACTGGAGTTTTTTTTTAAATGGCATTAAAAAATAGAATTTAAAAAAAAAACTAAACCGAAAACTATGGTTAAAAAAACAAGGTGTTTATTGAACTGTGGGCTGACTGTATTTTTCATCCCTACTGTTTACTCTTAAACACTGTATAACAGAAGAAAAAAATTCCAAGGTTGGCAGGTCTGCTTTTATAAGTAATTCATATCTAGGCTTCAGAAACACTCCTTCAGCCGCATCATGGTCAAACATCAACTCAGGAGCTGTAAATCCAGTTTAATCATTCACAGTGTCTGAGATGTAATGCCATTCCAGTCACAATCTGTTATCATCATAATAACTTCCATGGGTGGGTGACGTGTTTCTGTGCCAGCAGTGACTGTAAAAGACAGAATAGGAGGAAGAGACACAGGCAAGATCTAATCAGGATTCATCTGTTTTAAAATTGGACTTGCAGTCTGACTGAACTTTCTGTGGAAGAGCAAAGAAAGTCAGTAGGGCATGAAGATTATTATCATTAACTAAAACGAAATCTAAACCCTTAAAAATATAGTCTTGAAAAATAAACGGTAACTGAAATAAAATATAAGAAAGTTAAACGTTCTATTTCCGCTAGTAGCATTTTTCATTTTCATTTAAATGAACTTATACTAAATCCAAAATGAGTATTAATAAAAACTTATATAGAAATACTCAAATTATAAACAATTGTTAAAAAAGTGTCAAATTGTTAATGCAAACCATATTTAAAAAAAAATTATGAAAAAAAAAAAACACATTTACTTAAATCTTTAAAATGAAAATATAAAAATAAAAACTATATTTAATAGTATATCAAGGACATCAAAATAGCTCTGGATGGTACAGGTTTTAATAGAGTCGGAGGTAATGTGAATGAAGGATGAGCGAGTCTTTTGTATGTCGTAATCATCATCTTATCCTAATGTGTGTTGCAGCTGCTGGCTCTCTCTCGATCGTTACTTCATCTTGAGTTTCTTCGTGCCTGTCTGCATCGTCATTAGCCTCAATTGTTTCTTCTTCATCATCACTGTCTGGAAACTGGCCCAGAAGTTATCCAGCCTCAATCCAGACCTCTCCAGCCTCCACAAGATCAGGTCTGAGTGTGTTCTTATCCCCAAACTGATTCAGGCATGATTTTATTTCTGTCAGTGGTTTTGATGAAGTATATTTGGTGTGTAGGAGTTTCACGGTGACCGCTGTGGCTCAGTTGTGTGTTCTCGGAGGAACGTGGGTCTTCGGTTTCTTCCTCTTCCAGGAGGACGGGACTGAAGTCATGTTGTACCTCTTCACGATCTTAAACAGCCTGCAGGGGGCGTTCATCTTCATCATGCACTGCCTGCTGTCCAAACCGGTATCTAAAACACATCATGACTCAGAAACCACATGGTGACACACTCACCCACTGAACGTCTGCTAACAGGGGTTTGTTTTAGATTTAACATCTCAGTGGTTTAAAGTAATAGTTCACCTAAAAATAAAAATCACTTTTCACTTTTCCAACCACATAAGGTGAAATTAAGATAAGATTAAGATAAGATTTGCTTTTGGCCATAAGTGTTACAAGCAGCTTTTATTTAGGAAGCGACTAAACCTTTTGACAGTGCTAAGGGAGGCGCATCTGAGCACAGATTCAAGCATAATGTTTAAGTTCTTGATTTATCAAACTGAGCTGTGCTATATCCAATTTTTATATTCAGTTGGTATCCAAGTTATATTTACTTCATGCATATCCCAGTACTTTATTTGGGTGAACTGTTGGTTACAGCATTTACTTCCTTTTTATTCATAATTTAAATAATTTCTTTATTTGTGACAAATACTACATTAGAATTATTACAGATTTATTTTTGGTCTACAATTTACAAAATGTATAAAAACTGTAAATTTCAGTCTTTCATGGTTATGCATGTTATTTACATAGTGTAACATCATATATGTGACCCTGGGGCACAAAACTAGTCTGAAATCTCTGGGGTATATTTGTAGCAAGAGCCAAAAACACATTGTATGGGTCAAAAATCATTAGAATATTAAGTAAAGATCATGTTCCATGAAGATATTTTCTAAATTTCCTATCATAAATCTTAATCAAATCCTATCAAAACTAAATGTTTGATTAGTAATATGCATTGCTAAGAACTTCAATTGAACAACTTTAAAGATGATTTTCTCAATATTTAGATTTTTTTGCTCCCTCAGATTCCAGATTTTTCAAATAGTTGTATCTTAGACATATATTGTCCTGGAAAGCTTGTTTATTCAACTTTAAGATGTTTTATAAATTTCAGTTTTGAAAAAATGTACACTTAAGACTTGGTTTTGTTGTCCAGGGTCACATATATCATATTATATTATGCCACCCTGCTTTCTGATATATCAGCATCAGCCAAAAAAAGAAATCCATATTGGTTTGGCCATTAGCCAATGCATATGATTGGAGCTGCTCAGAAATACCTGTAATTTATTTAGCCAAATATAATTTAGTTTGCATGTTTGCATCCCTTCAGGTCAGGACGGAGTATTACACCCTGTTTGTCCGAATGTGTCCACACAGAAGAAAGTGGAATACAGTACCAAGCGGCAGTCAGGTGTGTGTGGTGTTTCAGACATTAAAGCAGTGTTTCTGGTTCTTCAGCTTCTTCATTCTTCCTTTGACTCTTACAGAAACCTCTACGGAGCGAAGACAGCACAGGAGAGTCCAAGATATAAAGCACTTGTCATATTCTGATTTTACCAACCCTTAAGCACTTGAACAGTTTTGTAAAAAATGAAGATTATCCACAAAGCTTCAGTTTGACAGGAGGTCGTCAATTCGTCCTCCTTATTCCTGTCCAATCAGAAGATCTGAAAACTGCTGAACTTTAGAAAGAATATATATATATATATATATATATATATATATATATATATATATATATATATATATATATATATATATGCTTTATTTACAGTTATAAGCTTGTCATCTGAACGGCTAAAATGGTTCCTGAATTTATTTTGTTATTAAAATGTATTTTGAAAAAGATTATTGTTTTAAGCTTTAATATTTCTAGTCAGTTTTTCTCTTGGTTTTGTCAATTAATTGGAACAACCGTGTTTGATAATAATTAGTAACTGACATTAATAATTTAATTAATAAGATTTGGTATTATTATCCTTAAATAACTCAAAGATTGCAGTTTTTAAACATGATATTTTTCAATGCAAATACAGAGAGAACTAATGAATACACAAATAAAACTGAGTGGAAGCAAGTGAAAGTGTTGGGATTTCTGGGAAATGAGCAGGAAAACAAAAACTTGTGGAAAACCGGACAGAAGCTTTTGGAAAAGGTGAAATAAACATCTAAAGGCCAGATGGACAGAGACTCCGAGGGTGCAAGGTGACAGAGGAAATCAATGTGATTTTGAAAGATTACAGAAATCACATCTGTTTCGTAATATGGAGCTGAAATTGACTTTTCTGGACGAGTAGATAGTTTCACTTTCATCTTCTGACATTTAAGTGTTTTCAACTGATTATTCTGTGATATTCTGTCTCCCCCTTCAGGTCGAAGCCAAGCAACGCACATATTTTAACATCAATGTGCACGTTTTTTC